>NC_085137.1:28815751-28840751 GCF_035046485.1 Aedes albopictus
AATTCCACCAAACCAAGTGGTAATTTTTTCACAAATTTATCGCTCAATTTGCCAATTAAACGTACTTTGCCAAAAAATGCTTTACAAGTTTTTACGTCTAACCCAGAAACAACGAAGATGATTATTTAATTTTTGGATATATTTTTGTACAGTTTTTGAGAAGTAGGGTGCCTGTACTAATTATAGCACTACCTAAGGAAAACTATTTGTACAAAAATAACAAGAAGACCAACAAATTGCGAACGTGATCTGTTGTTCACATTTTTTTTATTGTTAATTTACATCGTTAAAGGGTGAAAATCAACTATGGCGAATAATTAGTACTATAGCCATAATTGGTACACTAACCCTATATAATTTTTGGGTTGTTTTATAAATTATAAACTTTCAAAATTTCCTCTGAAAAAAACCTGGAAAACTCTGAAAATTTTATTTTGAGCTATGAGTACCCTAAACAGTTTGGGTTATGCCTGAACACAATTGAAGGGCCTAGAATCAAAGGGATATAAGTGACCATTTTGTCGATTTTGAGCTGAGCATATAATAAAAATCTTCACATTTTAAGCTTTCAGGATTTTTTTAAGATTATTTCTACGATGAATATTTTGAAACTCCATACATTTTGTATGGATGAACTTTAAACCTCATTTACTTGAAAGTGGGTTTTTGTACACCCCTTTGCTTCTAACCCCCTCAATTGGATTCTGGGTACTTATGAAAGCTTGACGATTTTTTTTTAATTTTTTTACCGTTTTTTTTCTGATTTTCAGGGTGTCTACTCATAAGACAAACATGAAATTTCCAGGTTTTTCCAGGAATGATGATAAATAAAAATGAGCCCAAATGTTATACAGAAATTTTCTCAAAACTCAAGTTGAACATTTAAGGATAAATGCGCAAGATTTACCAAATAACAGAATTCTTTCAATAACTATTCAACAAATCTTTTTTGAATATATTGCAAAAACCAGTTGAAGAATATTTCTAAACTTTTTCCAAATTATTTTTGATTAATTGCAAGAAATTGCTTTGACATTTCCACCAATGACAATGACATTCATATACTCTAAAAAAAACAAGAAAAAACATTCAAAAATTCAATCAGAATTCCACAGACTATATGACCGTTAAATTCCATACACAGTTTTGAATTTGAACTTGGATGTTTGCACTCTGTGCTGATGGTGTAGTAATGTTGAGATTGAAATTCTACCCGATGATTTCAAATCCTTCCAAAATTCCTGCTTTAAATTCATTTCCAGGTTCTCGCAGAGTTTTTCCTTAAAATTATCAAAGATTTTTTGCTTTCTGGCTTCCTCCAATTTTCCCAAGAATATCCAGAGGTTTTTACGTATTTGCTTGCATAAATAGCTCCTTCCAAGATTTTTCACGATTTCAGGTTTTTCACGGTGTCTCTGCTAGAATGTACCCCCCCGAACTTTCTTCCAGAGTTCCTCGCTGGATTCCTCCCGGAGATCTTTACAATTTTTCTCCAAAGTTCTTCCAGGAATTTCTCTTAGTGGTTTCGGGATTTTTTTCCAAGAGTTTCTCTAGGTAATTTCGCAGAAGCTCTCCCAGGAATTTCTTCCACAGACAGTTTTCAGATATTTCTCGTGGATTTCCTTCTCCCGGGATTACTTTTAGAGGCTTTCAGATCTCCTGCTTAAAATTTCTTAATATTTCCTCCTGGGATTAGTCCCAGAGCTTTTTCTCCGAGATGTTCCACTTTTTCTTAGGATTTCTTTCGTAGTTCCTCTCGAGAATTCTCCAATAAGTCTTTGTGGAGATTGAAAAATTTGATTGGAATTCCTTCAGATATTTCTCCGGGAATTTCATACTGGAAATCTCGTAAGTTATCCCAGAAAATATTCCGAGAAAAACTCTTTCAAAAAAACCTGCAAGAGCAAGAGCAATTTTTACAGAAACCCAAAGAGGAAAATCCAGAATCTCGGGTTATTTTTTGGTAGAGATTCCGAGAAGAGCTCTGGGAATAATCCCGAGAAAATCTGTAAGAAAATAATCTCAGATGGATCACTGCAAGAAATTATATATTTGACTACAACTCCATGAGAAATACCAGCAGTAGTTCCTGCAGAAATCCCAGAAGACTCTCTAAAACAGAAAGATCAAGATAAATTTTAAAAAACTCTGAGAGACATCCCAGGATCAGCACAAGAAGGAATCTCAGAAGCTTCGAGAAAAATCTCAAAAGAAATCCCGTGCGAGCCTTTGGGAAATATACCAACTGAAACTTCTGTAGAAATCCAAGGAGAAACTCTATAAGAAAGAAAAAAAATGAACTTTCTAGAAAAAATCACAGGAGAGCCTTCGGAAGAAATCCCACAAGGAATTCCTGCGAAAAATTAGTGAAAAACTCCATAAAACCGTTGGAGGAGCTTTAGTAGAAATCCAAGGAATAACACCTTCAAAAAGAATCCCGAGAGAAACACTAACATAAAGGGGAACTCTGCGAGCAATACTGGAAAAATATCTAGAGAAATTCTGTTAGATCTGTATGATATGAAATTATGTATGTAAAAATTCCAGAAGAAATCAATCGGAATTCCGGTATCCTAGAAGATTCTCCAGGAGGAATCCCGGAAAGAACTGTTCGAATCTTGGAAAAAAGCTGGTAGGATTCCGGAAAAATCTCCAGAAGGAATTCAAAAGGAATACCAAGGCAAATGGCGTTAAAAAATATGGAAAGAATCGTGTAAAAAACCCTGACAGGAATTTTAAGACGTATTTCCAAAGAAATTCCAGGAAGAAACCCTGACAGAATTTCAGGAAAATTGTTGTACCCGGTGTTCTAGATAGATACACTACATAATCGATCACTTTTTTTTCTTCATTCAGACCCATGATGTAGTAAAATCAGTGGACTGTGGCTGAGTAGATCTACAAGCAATAAAAATCGCTTCTTTTTATTCAAACGAATCAATGCTTTATTGTTTTTGGTGAAAAATTTCCCTAAGTATCCACGATATTTCCTGAGTATTCCAGGGTTTTCCCTGTTAAATAAAATTCCCTGTTTTCCAGGTTTTTGCAGGTAGTAGACACCGTGGATATTTCCTCACGTAATTTCGCCCGTAGCTTTTTTTTCTTTTATTCGTGAATTTCAACTAATACTAATTCTCCACATTCGCCCGTAGCTGTTCCCAGGGTTCCATGAGGGCAGAGTTCTCCTTGTCCTTAATATTCCCAAGTGTAGAATTAGCCTAAGTCCAAAAATACAGAAAAAAAACTAAAAAACTTAATATTTCCTCTCGGGATTACTCTTAGACCATTTTTCAGAGATGACTCATTTTTTCTCAGTTTTTTTTTTCTGAAGTTCCTGTCGCGATTTCTTTGATAACACTATCAGGTATCAGTAGGTCGGCTCCAGAGGCACGTTCTCCTCCATTTGGGAAATTTGTGCCACTATGCGAAGTTTCTCGCAAGATTCCACTTGGATTCCTTCGAATATTTCTCCGGTAATTTCTTATAAGGAATTTCGTATGTTATCCCAGGAGACATTCTCAGAAAAACTCGTGGAGAAATCCCTGCAAGAACTCAGGGAGTACCTTTTAAAGGAGTATCCAGAATATCGGAACAATGACCAGTGAGGATTCCGGGAAGAGTTCTGGAAATAATGCAGAGAAAACCTGTAAGAAAAATCTCAGCTGGATCACTGCAAGAAATCCGGCCAACTACGAGGAACAGCCTCTGAAATACATCACGGGAAGAATTCAATGAGAAACATCAGCAACAGCTCCTGTAGAAATGTTAGAAGGCACTCCGGGAAAAAAATCTTAAGAGAAAGTCTAGGATAACTTCAGTAAAACTCTGAGGTACATCCCAGGACCAACGGAAAGCCACCATCATCTTTCCTTTCCCCAAAGGTGTTTTACGTTCCCTAAAACTAACATGGTGTATAAGGCAAAAATATGAAATATGAAATTGTAAAATTGTTCCAAGTGAATTCGGCTCCGTTTTGACTGTTGGCGTATGTGCCTAGAATAAACGTTCCAGGAGAAACTCCGAGAGAAATCTCAAGTAGAACTTCAAAACAAACGCCGTGAGAACCTTTAAGAAATATCCCAGCTGAAATTCTAGTAGAAAACCAAAAAGAAGAAAGTTAACAGAAATTTCTAAAAAAATATTACAGGAAAAACATGGGAAAATTTTCGGGAGGAACTCCTGTAGCAAACTCGTGGAAAACTCTTTAAGAAATCATTGGAAGAACTCGGGTACAAATCCCAGGAATAACTCCTGTAGCAACTCTGAGAGAAATTCTGGGAAAATCGTCTGGAGAAGTCGCAAGAGGAACACCGGAAGGAATCGCGTAAAGTCTTCAGAGAGAGAGAGTTTATAGGAGAAATTCTGCGATAACTTCTACGATTTATGCCGATAGAAATTCCTAGAGAATTCGGAATGAATTCTGATACAAATGCTAGGAGTAAAACACAAGAGGAGCTCCGGGAAAAATCCCACGAGGGGCTCTTAGAGCAATACTGGGAAGAATTTCTGGAAAGAAATTCTATAGCATTCCCGTGAAAAACTCCAAGAGAAAACGGTCGGAATTCAGGAATCCTGAAATATAAATAACACGAATGCCACAATAATGGTAAAGTGTCGTTAATAAATAGTAATAATAATAATGAAAAACTAAATGCTGGAAGAAATCCTATCCGGGAAAAAATTAAAAAAGGAATACCAAGAAGAATGGCATGAAAAATACGGAAGAAATCTTGTGAAAAATCCTTGGAGCCTTTTTTATCTTTATTAACGAGATTTTTGACCTAGAGCAAGTTCATCTTGGTCCTTGAAGGCATTCCAGGAGGTAGTTCCAGAAAGAAAGACTGACGGAAGTTCTGGAAAAAAATCCTTGTAGCGGAATTTCTATCCGCATTATCCACTTCACGTGAAATTTGCAGCACCTTCTAGGAATCATCGGCTTGTGCTAGGTCTAGGAGCCCTCCTTGTGTTCCACGATTGACTTGACTGCCACATTTTTTTTTTTTTATTTACTTAATCGATCATTTCAAAGAGTTTCAGGAGTGATCCAAAAGATTACAGGGGATCTCAAGATGTTTTAGAGGGTCCTAGGGATGTTCCTGGATGCTCATGGGGTTAATGGGTGTTCCATGAGGTTTCAGAGGGTTTCATGGAGATCAATGGGCGTTCCAGGAGTGATACAAGAGATCTTGAGGCGTTTCATGAGGCTTCATGAGGTGGATTAGTTTTAGAGGATCTCAGGTGATTTCCGATGCGTTCCAGAGATTTCAAGGGGTTGCAAATGTGTGTTCCAGGACTGCTCTAGGTGCCTAAAGGGATGCAGGGGTTTCAGGAGCGTTCCAGGGAGTTTCAAAGGGTTTCAGGGGCTATCCATGATGTTTCAGAAGAGTTCCAGGGGATCCCAGGTGGTTTCATGGGCGTTACAGGGGTATTCTCGGGATTTCAAGAGCATTCCAGGGGATATATTCATGTTATCACCTGAAACTCTAAAACGCCATTAAAAGCATCTAGAAATCCCCTGAAGCTTCCTCGAAATCTCCCTTAATTCCCTCTGAATCCCCCGGAAACCTTACTCTTGAAACGCTTAGATATTCCTCAGAATATTCCCTGAAAATTCCTCGAATGCTTCTTAAAATCAATGCTACGTTGTCTCCGTTAACGTATCTAGAATTTGATGCCACATGTTTTCAGAACCTCTACGTTGAGATCCGAAAAAACACTAACAATCTATCTTAAATCTGTGCCAGATGCTTTACACCGGCAGAAATTTCATGCGAAAAGTTCGTCATTCTTCATAAGTACCTCTTAAATATGAATTCCCAAACACACACACACCGGCTAGCAGAGAGGTTATGCCAGTCCAAGTCGCTGCTGTGGCGAAGGAAAAAAACCGTCTGCGCCAGAGTAACAAACTAATAATATCAATCAACCTAACGACTAAATCACCGCACAAACAAGACGACACGAGCATTAAAAAACACAAACAACAGCAACGACCGCCGAACGAAGCCGCCGCCAACTCGGTAAGAACCTCTCGATTCGCCAAACCGAGACTTGCACTCGACGTCCGATGGCAACAGCCATCGGGGGGCCGACAGAACGGTGAAAGTCATCCAGCCGGAGTCGCCGTGTGTAGGCCGTGGCCGGCTGACGGCGGCGGTGACCGCCCGGATCGAAATTGGGGCTACGTCGTGGCAGGGAACAAGGAGACCCCCTAGTAACATAGTGTTGCTGTCCCTGTCCTGTCCTGTTGACTCTCTGAGACTGCTGTGTCTGTCTGACTGGTCGTTGTTGTTGGTGGGTGATGGTGATGATGACATGACATGGTGGAGGTACTGCTGCGGTGGCTTGTCCAGACCGCGCGCGCTAAACCGTAAGTGTGGAATGCGTAATTTCTTCCAATGAATATTCATTCATTCATGCACATATATCGCCAGCCCTGTACCGTATTCTCGCTCGCCGGCCCGTTTCGCAGGCTTCTTAATCGCGAACTGGATGGTAGGGTGTCAGATGCACTCATAGAAGACATCTTATTCTTGATTTACACAGGTTTTCGTTTTTATGTTGCCGCGTAAATTTAAGTTGCAACAAAAATACAAGATTCTTCTGATGTGGTGAGAAATATGTGTCTCTTGTTAAGTCGCAGAAACCCTTTCCCCAGAAGAGGTATTGTACCGCAGTGTGGTTTGTGGGTCCGACTGTTGGACCGTGACGACGAGGACGCGGGTGACGTTCCAAGTACATAAGTGACCCGATTTTGTCAGCCCCTTTTCGGAATAAATTTTTTGCTCTCCTCAAAAACCTAAACATTTTTTCTAGCTTTTTATCCCTCTATGTTCTGCTCTTTAGCTGTAGTTTGATGAAAAACATGGATAAATTAGTTAAAGTATAACCGTAAGATAACGAGAGCAAAAAGTTTGTCGCAAAATGGGGCTGACAAAATCGGGTCCTTACTGTAGAAGTTTTCGTGCCCCCGGTGGTATAGGTGGGAGTAGGTAGGCAAGAAGCGAGAAGCGCAGCGGTAGCATGTACCAGACGAAATATTGTCACCGTCGTTGATCACTTACTGCCTGATTGGATGATGGTTTTTTATTCAATCCTCGCTCGGTGTGGGTTGGGAACGGGGAGGATCAGTTTACTGGAAGGAGTGCTTTGCTTTGCATCGAGAGGAGGTACTCAAAGGCAGAAAAGGTAGGGCAAAAGGGTTTTGCGTTACATTTTTCGTGCATTGTGCCATGTTGTTGTGACAAAATTGTTGCTGTTGTCGCTGCATGGGGTGGTTGTTGACTTGAATGTAGAAACGAATACCGCGAGACGCCACCGTGGGAGGTAATTATTCTGCTCATTCTTGGCGTAACGATAGCAACTGGCTCAAAAACCTGCTTTTCAGATAACCTGCAACCGAACAGCATCTTGCTAAATATCTGGATGTTTATATCTACAGTTGTAACCCCTTATGCCCTTTGTTTATAAAAAACACACGGGCAACCAATTTGCACGTATAATGAAGTTTATTATCATGTTATACGTACTTTTTTACTTTTTTTGCGGTAAAGTTACATCGCATAAGATGCTGCAGTGCCTTATGCGTACAAAAGTGGAAGCGATATGCGTACATTTACGGATAAAAATGACGCTTTATAACTTGAAGTATCTTATGCGATGTACGGTGTCCATTATTGCGACGTAATATAGCATCTTATGCGAGAAAAACAATTATTGTCACCAGACGTGCCAACTTGGTCAAATTATTGGGGGGGCAAAGCCTGGTTTTTCTGATTTTTTGTATGGGAAAATCGAAAAATCGTCAAATATTGGGGGGGCAAAACCATGCTTGCCCCCCCTAAGTTGGCGCCTATGATTGTCACCTCAGTGATTACTTGCGCTGTGTGTGTTTGTCAAACTAGCTGAAGTTAAAAAACGACGTAGCGTGATTATCCACGAGATTTTCCACGGGTTGATGTTGAACCACGGAACAAAAAGGATGCCAAAATGATGGCTGTTCACTTTATTGTAGCGCTTTGCAGTCAAACAGCACCTCTTCATTGTTATCACATATCAAATCGCATTGTCAATGTTAACGATTCTTGCTTATTCGAGTTTGCATGCACACTTTTGCAAGTTTATATTTACATTTATGCAAATTCATTCGTACACCAATGCGAGTTACAGGGTGCGGCAGGAAAAAATGCGAAAAGTTCAAGGCACTATTACACGCTAAATATGGGGTATATATGACTATTTTTTCATGACAGTGTATCAGTCAATGTCTATATTCTAGCACTGAAAAATAAAAATGAACATATTTGATGTTTAACATGTGATAATGTAGGCCTAATAAGCGGATATCAATAAACTGCGCGCCCAATGGTCATTAAACAAAATGACTATAACAGTAACAAAATTAGCTCAAATTCGATGAACAACGAGACCACACTGATCCAGAGCCATGTAGTTTCACATACCAGATGAAATAAGTACATATATTTGATGATATTGTAGATAAAATCAAAAATTTTGTTTTATCAGATGCGAAATTTAGCGACCTGTGCGATTTTCTGCGGTTTGAAAATTCTGGTTGTCTTCATTTTCAGGCACCGCCCTGTAAAGGTTAGTGACCAAAATGGGAAATTTTTTAATTAACTTTTCAGAAAACTAGCCTATTATAGATCATGGAACGTTGAAACATAGATTGGTTAATGTCAAATGGACGAAAATGAGGTTTGAAGTTGAAAAACACTTTCGCATTTTTTCCTGCCGCATACTGTAAACTGGCATAATATGAAAAATACCAAGTGAAATCGTATAATCATCGCAGTACGCAATTCTGCGAATTCGTTTGACACTTTACGGGTTCGCTCGCACGATTATCGATCAACGATCAACGATCAATTCTGACTATACATGTCAATGGCTACTCCTCCGTGATTGATCTGAACTGGTACCAGTTGCACTGTGATCCAACTGAATAAGGGGCTGGGACATTCCACTTATCCTCAAAGTGCAATTTTAGCAGCTCATGCATATTTCATCAATAACGGCGCTGGCCAAGTCCTTATAGTCAGCTGGGAAGGGAAAGGAATGTTAGAGTGTACTGGTTGTTGCTACTAGAGACCGAGAGCACTCTGCGTCCCACAACCCGCACGGACTGGGGTATTTGTTAGACGGAAAGGATGGGAGATCTGGGAGTCACCGTTGGGTCGGTGATGCGATCCATGGATAGGGTTATTTATAGTGTTCGTGATAGATTGTGTGGTGAATAAGGTGAATAAGGTCAAGCGGCACAGCACGCTTTGGTTGCATAACTTATAGGCGTTATATATACACTGTGCTGTGAGTGGAAGTTGGAATGGAGGGAAACGACTTTTTCAATTCGTTTCTGGTTCTAGCGATGGCTATGAACATATGAATATACATGAGTTGTATATGTAGAGAAAAGAGAGTGAGAGAAAGTGGATAGAAAGATACAAAGTAGGATGAAAAGGACGGGCCAGGGATTGAACCCATGACCTTCTGCATACGAATCAGAAGCGGTAGCCACTAGACCACCAAGCCCGTCATTTACGGGTTCGCTCGCACGATTATGCGAATAAACTAAGTTCATCGCAATAAAACAACAGAATATCGTTTACTACGATGAAGTGATACCTTATAATAGTTGATTTGTATTCTCATACGACTTTACCAGATACATCGTAATAAGATCAATAAGTAATATCATATACGCTGAATTTGTCCCTCCGCCGTATAGTTTATACGATGTACTACGTGCATCCTTATGCGATTTCATACTTCTTAATACTGTCTTCAACTCTGACCCTTGTAAAGTAAAATTTTCTGAGCAATTGTTGGAATTCATCGAAGAATCTTCTGAAAAATTCCTGAACTTCGGAAAAATTTCTGGTAAATCTTTGAACGAGTTTCTGGACACATTTATTTTTGATAAATCATTCGAGAATTTCTGAGCAGAATTCTAGAGGAATTTCAAAAGCAATATTCCAAAAAAAATCCATGAAAGATTACGTGGAAGAACTCTCGAAGAAATTTCTGGAATAGTTTTCGGGATAATTCATGGAGAAAATTATGACGGAACCCTCAAGGAAATTTTTAAAGGAAGCTGACGACGAATTTCTGGAATAACCTCAGCCATTTTCCAGTTCGTAATGCAAAAATTGAATAAGAATTTCGGCTCCACAATCCTCGTAGAAATCCTAAGTAAAATTCTTTGAGCAATTGTTGTAATTTATGGAAAAATCTTTTGAAAAATTTCTGAAGAATAGGGTATGTGTACCATCATTAATCTCACGCTCCCATATTATATTACGGCACCGACTGATTTCATTCTTTTTGTTTTCATGAGTGCTCACTTCTAACAAAAAATACAAAAATAAGAAACAAAACAAACAGCGCTTTAATCCTTTGTTTTTCGTAGGATGAAAATGGGAGCCACATGCTTAATAAGGGAACCAATACCCTACTTTGAAAAAACTCAGTGAAATTCTCGAAAAAATTGTCAATGAAATTTTTTGACGAATTTCTGGACAAATGATCACATGATCTTTTTAATAAATCCTTTAAGGAATTCTAAGCAGAAATCTGGATGAGTTCCTATGGGAACCATAAAAAACCGTGAAGGATTCCGTGGAAGAACTTTCGAAGAAATTTCTGGCATATTTTTCAAAGAAATCTGACGACGAATTTCTGGAAGAGTTATCGAAGTAATTTCTGAAAATAGCCTCGAGAAATCCATGGAGAAAACATAAATTCTGAATCTCACAATTGCCAAGTAAATCCAGTAGATCATTTTCGGTTTGAATCCCCATTTTTTAACCATGACCACAATAGAGGTGATAGTACGAGTACGCCTTCTTGTGGGCACCCTTCTACTGTTCTAACGGTAATAGATGAGCTGTCAAGATTAGATGATATCTTCCTTTTTGATAACATTTCTCCAAACCACTGTCAAAAGCACGTCATGACATACACACCTAACGCTTTCAGTAATATTTTGCTGAATTTTGCAGAGCTGAAGGGTCCAGTAAAATTTTTTGCTGAACTTTCAGCGACGTTTGCTGAATTTCAGCAAAACGTTATTAGTGATCCGCAGAGTTTTCTGAACAAATCAGTAAATTTTGCTGAAACCTTCAGCTCGGCAAAATTCAGCAAAATTTTGCTGAAATCCTCAATCAATTTTAAGTGTGTAGCATTCCTCATTGAATCGTACGCTTCTTCAATGTTAAGAAACGTAGCAAGAGAAAACTCCTTTGAACCAAAAGATCTTTCCAATTTTGCAACCACCTTATGAAGGGCTGTTACCGTAGATTCCCTCTTGATACCCCCTTGATTTTCAAATTGATTTTGGCTCAATGGGCTTTCTGCTAAATATGACGATTCAATATACTCGTCTAGTATTTTTTTTTTCTATTATGATCAACGTAATGGACGATGAACTACACTTCAACCTCGTTTTACGTCCACCGTTGGTTGAGCAACAAAACATTCTACCGCTAAGATAATAGGCAAACTAGACATTTTTAAAATTTTTGTAAACTGCTATTGATTCAGGAAATGCTACAAACATATAAAAATGATTAGTTTGCTTATTCTTTTGGCGGTATTTTTTTTTAAGTTCGGCCAATGGTGGACGTAAAAAAAGACAAGATGTAATGGGTCAAAAGAATTTTGGTGATGAAAGTGACTCACACTTCTCTCCAAGTTGTAGGGGTATAGCTCAATGATAAGCTTAATCGGATCAGCTTAGTTATAACAGGTGTTAAGATTTCTTTACCCTTCTGCAGTATTACAGGAAAACTTTCATCCCTACTCGGTGCTTTGAAGAGTTCAAAGGAATCAATCGCCCATTTAACCTTTTGTTCAGTACTAATTTGATCGGCCAGAATGCACGCGTCACTCCTGATACCGTCTGACACAGTTGAATCATCATCTTAATAAATCTTCTTCTTCTTCTTCATTATGGCTGTACGTTCTCACTGGAACTTAGCCTGTCTCTCTTCAACTTAGTGTTTTTTGAACACTTCCACAGTTATTAATTGAAGGGCTTTTCTTTGCCTGCCATTGCATGTACATTAGTATGGGACAAATATCAAATCCTCGCTCCAGTCGGCTTTTTCGATCCCATTTAGGTCCAATATGAACTGTACAAAATTTCAGCGCAATCGGTGAAACTATAATTTAGCGCAAGCGGTTCAAAGTTTTCATAGGATTTACTATGGGAAAAGTTACACTTTCAGATAAAAAATCCCAGAGGTCGTCCCTTGTCTCCTTAATTCAAATCGATCAATGTTTCTTGTGGAAAAATCAATTATGAAACTTTCCTTCGAAGACCGCAAAACAATTGGATGCTTGTGGAAAAAGTTATTGATTTATTACCGATTAGTGATCCAATGAACGGCTTTTTGTTTTGTTTTATTAGCAGCACTGTAGCTGCTGCCTTGGCTGCTGCTGTTTCTGGGGGTGGTGATGCCTCCCGCCACCCCATGCAACAACGGCAGCAGCAGTGCTGCTAATAAAACAAAATAAAAAGCCGTTCGTTGGATCACTAATCGGTAATAAATCAATAACTTTTTCCACAAGCATCCAATTGTTTTGCGGTCTTCGAAGGAAAGTTTCATAATTGATTTTTCTACAAGAAACATTGATCGATTTGAATTAAGGAGACAAGGGACGACCTCTGGGATTTTTTATCTGAAAGTGTACCTTTTCCCATAGTAAATCCTATGAAACCTTTGAACCGCTTGCGCTAAATTATAGTTTCACCGATTGCGCTGAAATTTTGTACAGTTCATATGGGACCTAAATGGGATCTAAAAAGTCGACTGGAGCGAGGATTTATTTTTTCCATACAAGCATGTACCATACTAATGTACATGTACATGTACATTGTGAGCTAAGGACAATGATAGACTATGCCCAGAGTTGAGAAAATCTTAACTAATATATCTCATTTATATTGGCCTCAGTTGCGATAAGTATTACAGAAGTATTCTTGTCTTCCGTGAAAGTAACAATAGAACACGCAAAGTGTGTTTTCATCATTGTTTCTAAGGTTTCTACGGAGCTCTTCGTAAAAGAACCGTCTTCTTTTTTAAGAGTTCCAAGACCGAGGACTTTTAGCAATCTAGAAACAATCGCAGTACTTTCATCAAGGTTTGAAGTATAGATCTCCCAGTTAGTTTTTCTGGGATTTCTTGTAATTTGTATGAGCTGACAGCCAGCCTCATATTCAAAAAGTGTATGCTTGTGATCAGATAAAAAGAAATCCTCTGACACATGTCAATTTTGGATTTTTTTTAGAGTGTAGGACATACTACACAATTTCAAATCCAAAACTTCTTGCCTAACTGCATTTGTAAAGGTAGGTTCTTCGTCACTGTTACATATATCGATTTCATTTCTTGAATAATGTAAGCATTTGCGTCACAGATAATGATGAAAGCTTTATTTAGATAGATTCTTAAGGAAACATAATGCGATCCACTTAATCTTTTAAAATCGAATCTTCTAAAGTCGAGTTGTTTGTCCAAAACGTTCAAATTCTTCGTTAATATACCTTTGAACAGGTTTTCCGAATCACCATATGTATGTGCCTTACCTAAAAGGAGAAGGAAAAAAAATAATTTAAGATTTGTTATCTGTCAATATGGAATGTTGGATATTTAAATTAAATTGTGTTAGACAATTTGACATAGCTAGCACAATTTGTTAATACCCAGATACAATTACACAGCGAAACAAAAATAAACTGTTGGTCTGTTTCAAGAGCAACCTTATGTATCTCTGACGGATTTTGGGCCGCTGAAACCGAATCCAGGCTTGGATTTGCTCCTGCACGTCACAAATTTGAGTTATACCTCTATTTATAGCGTAAAATATACGATTTTGGGCTGCAAGCCATTAAGGCGAAACTGGAAGCATTTCCTCACTTATTGGTTTTTGAGTTTTCATTAAATAACGAAGCAATATTTTCACAAACGGTTTTTGTACACATGTAGAGTATGGATCAGGGTATCTTCTGTTTTTTTTTTTGTGGTGGAAAATGTTTTTCGTTTTTGCAGAAACCATTTTTGAACAAAATTTCACAAAAATGGTTTCTGCAAAAATGGAAAACATTTTCCACCACAAAAACATGTTTGAACAAAATTTCACAAAGAAATGGTTTCTGAAAAAACGAAAAACATTTTCTACCGCGTAAAAAAATCAGAAGATACCCTGATCTATATGTACATGTGCACGGAAACCAATTTCAAAAATCCGTAATAATTAGCGAAAAAGCCGTAACCAACAAAATGTACACAATTTGAGTAATTGCAGGAGTGAAAAGATGCTAGATTTGTCTTCTAAATGCTCACAAAGTTTCCTTGATATCACTTTTCTAACTATTGAAAATCACTGATTGAGTGAAAGGCGTAATTCAATTCTATTCCAAACGAACAAAAACAAGAATTACGCCTTCTACTTCTTTGTTTGGTTTGGTGTTTTGTTTACGAAAGTGAAAGGCGAAACTGAAATCAACACGTAAACACGGCGATAGTAGAAGGCGAAACTGAAATCAAAACGTAAACACGGCGAAAGCAAATGGCGAAATTCTGTCAAAATCATAAACAAGACGAATAGTAAAAGGCGATTCTGAAAATGATATCGATTCGAGGCGCATAGTATTGGGCGAAATTAGCATTCTCAGGTAACAATTCAGGCGTAATTAAATAAATGCAAATTTTAGTGCAAAAAATATCAAATTCATGCAGTGTTCTTAGAAAAACAAGAAACTATGTCAGAACTGTATCAATTAACCTTATTTAAGTTGAATAATTCTGTATTACTTCTAAATAGGAATTGAAATTTGATCAGCAAAATTCGGTTGTTGTTTTCACATTGTTATTGTTTTGTTAGTTACGCCCTATTCGCGAATTACTCCCGAAATATTGTTTCGTTATTTAATAAAAAATCAAAAACCAAAAAATGATGGAATGCTACCAGTTTCGCCTTAAGCATGGAAATATTTTTTTATATCAATCAAGAGGTAAATTGGATAATCAACATGTACATTAACAACGCATGCAAAATATGTCGTTTTACAAAATCGAATTTGATAGTTTTAAGCGATACTTGCGAATTAGCGTTACAAAATTTTCGTCTTCGTAACAAAACTTCATTTTCTAGCACACAATCATAAATTGATAAAATCCTGAAAAGTTATGACGCCTTAAATCATTTTCGCCTTTCTCGTACAACAAAATTGCACCGAAAGACTATCATTTCTTTTTGTAAATGAATTTTTAGTTGAAAGCTCAGCACTTTCAATACATGTAAAATACCATACATACAATACACAACCAAGCATTGAAATATCCAGGCCCACTGTTATTATTCATTGTATAATGAGAAATGCTCGTACCAACCACTCAGTTTTATAGCAAAAAAAATGTGAACTTTAGACCACTTTCTAGTATTAGGTTATATAGCCCCTTTGTATTCGACTTCTTGGTATTTTGTCCTTATGTCTTGGGCATTATGTCTAGGCCAGTGCAAAAAATTTCAACCATCGTGCAAAAACAATGAATAAACGTCGTCAAACAGTTTTGAGTTTGAATTCATAACATTACAAGTTTGGCTTATATTTTGTCATAAACAAAAATTTTCAGGATCATGTTCATTATCTTTACAAGTTGAGACAAAGGATAAACTCCACGCTTTCTTTGTCATTTATTTTGGGTCTTTTTAATCCGACAATACTCTTCTCTGGTCTAGGTTTAAGATTAAAGGATTCGCTATTGATATCATCTTGTATTTTAATTACATGCACCAATAAAATGGCTACATCTATCATAACCTTGAGTACCAAAAAACAATGCTAGATGGATTATTTCACCACCCAATTTATCAAGCGAAACGAACCGCATGCGAAAAGGCGGACGACTAGGTCACCTTCATTAAAAGTTCCTCTTAAAACATTCAAATTAATTAGCATAATACAAAAAAAACTAAGTAAGTAGCTGAGCTTGAGCTTGATTAACCGCCCGTAGAAGCTACTCCAGTATCGCCAGACCAGCTATACTCACACAAGGAACCAATGACATATCCGCCGGGGACTATCAGGCATCTTCAGTGTGTGAGTGTTGGTGATCTTCTATCTTTAAGCGGCAATGGCGCCTGCCTCATCAGATTGCTGGTCAATGTGGGGAAGGGGAAGGAAATGACGATTGCAATCGTTTGTATTCATCGCAGACCGAATATACCTCTGCGTCTGCAGAAATTGATGCGGATGTCGGAGTGTTGGTAGGATATGGTTGGCAGAGGGTTCACACATTGGTGTGCGGAAGCTAGGCATAAGGTGATAGAATTTTGTGTTTATTATTCTGAATATATGCGGCAGCGGCACAGTTTGCTTGATTGCATAACTCGTAGGCATTATTTGGTAGATCAACACTGTGCTGTAAAAGTTGGAAGGAAGAGAAACGGCTTTTCAACCGTTTCAGGTTCTAGCGTTAGTTATGAACACATGATTATGCCTGAGTTGCATTATATAGAGAGGAGGAAGAAAGTACAAGTACATAGAAAGACACAAAGTAGGGCGAAAGGGACGGGCCAGGGATTGAACCAAGGACCTTCTGCATACGAATTGGACGCGGTAGTCACTAGACCACCAAGCCCGTCTAAGTAAACTAAGTAAGTAGTGGTAAAAACTAGAAAAAAATCAATTTTATCAAGCTGGCTCTCTTCCAGATGCAATTATTTATTCCCTCCCAGACTGATAACTGTGTGCGAGAGGTACCGTAATTAAAACCAGCAACCGTGTCGTTGCATGAAAAATCCGAGAAATGCGTCGCAGAAGTACAGGACACCGACCCCAATATGCTAGAGCACCGGCGTACCTACACCAACGTCGGTAGTTCAATAGTCGAGTTATTACTTTTTATTACGCATTTTACTGTCTTGCAAACGACCGCCCGGTACGCGTACTACTCCGCTTTCCAACCGTCGTCGTCGCCATTCATAAACTAGATACTACAGCCATCCATCCCGACCCTCGGGAAGGGAAAGAACGAAAGCTCAACCGGTGTGGACCAGGAAAAGCCATCTTCCGCATCCTTCTTCATCTGTCCCGTTCGTCCCCATCGCGACACAGCTAGGTGAAGCAAGTGAATCCACCTGATGATACTTAAGCTTTATTATGGCCTGCGGTGGCGTCGTCGTCATCGTTGAGTCGAGGACGAGTCCAACCCCGTCCGTGCATTCCACGATGACGATACATAGTAGCGTCATTCAACCTGGCGAAGGTACCGGTACAGAGGAGAAAAAAAATAATTAAAAGCGTCGAATGCACTTCAGCCGACGTCTACGCCTCCCATCGCCGTCCGTCAGTCATCAACCGTCCGGCATACACCATGACAAGGATAACGAGGTGATAGTGGATTGTTGGTTGTGCCGGTTGTTGGTAGTAAACCGAACGTAGGTTCGAAAGTATACGTTACGTTACGAGCGTCGTCGGCGCGGCAGCGTCATCATCACTGGGATATGTGAGACAATATTGGGTCCATTCGCGGTGGAGAAGACGCATTTTTATATCTACTATCTCCCTATTTCTGAAAGAGACTCAAAAGCTGGGGTGTATTCTACAGAACCAGTGCTGCCCAAATTACAGAATATAAAAAAATATGAGACCCCAAAATTCAACAGCAACGCGCGGGTATTCAGCAAAACCATGTTGACGGGTTCAATACATGCTTGATCAAAGATCTTTTCCAATTGAACATTTCCTTGACTTCCTTGGGAATAGAGCGAAATGGTCGCTCGCAGAGGAAGCTCTCAGTCAACACTAGTGGAAGCGCTCAGGTGACACTAAGCTGAGAAGCAGGCTCTGTCCATTATGCACGTCTTTATTCTCTATACATACCTTGAATAAGTTCTTGGAAAGCTTCAAAAGTAGTGTGAATCGAATTTGAGAAATAATTTCGGTATTATTGCGTATTGTTTTTATTTTGATTGAGTTTATGATAAGCACCCAAAGTTTTGCACTTTGGAACTGGCTGGGAATCCCTGCCGTTCCATCGCCACGCATAAAAATATACTCATACAAAAGATATATGACGCCACATGTACGTACAGACACCGCGCACAAAAACCTCATGTGTGTGCCGACGTCGACACAGCTGAAGTAGGCAGCAGCGCTTGATCCTTTCACTCGGGATTTATCCGTTTTCCCGCAACAACAGCATCACCATAATCATCTTCTTCATGGCTGGTATCATCGTGCCATCCTCCCTCCCTACCCTCACTGAAATGGTATGGTCTCTCTAGTGCTGCCTGGGCTATAGCGATGAATGAAAAATCTCCGGGCAAAAGGGAATTGACCTCCAACAGTACCTATAACCAGCAGCTCCACCACCATTCGTCATCTAATCCCGCGCAAACCAGTTGCGTTCTCCCTTCAGACTAGCACTCTCAATCGGAATCAGAATGGGATCCGTCTCAGTCAGTAGTGCACGATAAAGCGAGGTTACCCAAAATAGTAACTTTTGGTCGTGTAGCAACTAGGATGATTCGCCAATTGTTGAACAGTTAGTACTGGAATTGTTCCCGTTGTGATTTGTGGTTGGAAAATTGTGAACCCCTGTTCGATTTCGGTTAAGCGAATTACAACGCACGTACACAGAAATTTCTGAAAATCTGATTATAAAATTACAGGTTGTCTGCAGTGTGGAGCTTGCTTGTCATATTGCATGCAATAAATTATTTTATGTAAATTCGAATGAAATGATACGGAAATTTAAACGGTCTAATATTTACGCTATATGTAGTTTTCAGAATTTCTTTATGTGTCGGTAAAAAATTGCATATAAGTTGAGATATGATCCAATTTTTTTTTTTTTTTGTAGAAGCAATAAAAAGAGATTTTTCAGTGTGAACTTGAAACCCCTACTAGAAAGATGTATTTTATCAACTATCTATTCGAAATGCCAAGTATACCGATCCGTGGTCGTAGCATATCCCATTCGTAGCATTTCCGCGGTGCGATATGAGGGGGTGCTTTTGTTACAGGCTATATAATGTAACATTTGTAACAACTGTGCAAATTTTATTTATTCGTTATTTGTAATAGTTTAGGGCAATTGTAGGAGTACTAGAAAATTGGTCTGCATGGGTACAGAGAAAGAAATTCTAAAAACTTAACTGGACGTAAATATTAAAACGTTTAAATTTCCATGTCATTTCATTCGATTTTACATAAAAGAATTCTTTTCGCCAATTATTGCACGCAATGTTGTAAGCAAGCTCCATACTGCAGACAACCTGTGATTTCACAATTCGATGGATAATAGTGATAGAGCGATGGAGGTAATTTTGTTACAGAGAATCTAGCAATTTTAAACTGTAGATATAATTTATCGCAATTTTGTACTAAACGCTCCACAGAGATCAGCATGTGTAATTTAAGAAACATAACAATAACAACAAACAATAAGATAGACGTGGAGTGGACGTAGTATTATCGTAGAAGTACGTGACTATCACGCCGAAGACCTGAGATCGAATCTCACTTCCGACAAACTCACAAAAATGTGAGTTTTTCCTTCGGAATTAAAGTAAGCAGTGGGTCTCGATGATGAACTAGCCTAGAGGTAAAATTCTCGTTCATAAAGACAAAAAACAAGATATATTAAGATTTCAACTAGCAGTGAATACAAACATTTTGCTTTTAATTTAAGAAAATAATTCAATTTTCAACTCTAAAAATAATTCATCTTCACTTATGAATTCAGATGAACAATTAATCAGGTTAACGATGACAGAGCAAGACCCGTTCTGCAATTTTTCTACTGCCAAAGTCTCCCTGAAGGATGTTTGACGTTTTGCTCCAGCCGTCATCGGAGCGTGATCAGAAGTGTTGCCAGTATCAACAGAAATTTTCGTTTTCATTTGTTTTTCCGTGCATATTTTCACGATATGTAGTTGAAAAATATCCAGTCATCGTCTAGATCTAGTCAGTTCTTACACTTTCTATTGAATTAGAATTCCTTTACATTCCACTTTCTAAGAGAAATTAAAACATTTGTCCCGAAGTCGGGAACCCAAATGTTGAACGCATCCTTAAGCTAGCTCATCCTAATGTTAACCAATTTAAGCTAATTGTATAACGGTTCACACTGGTAGTTGACATTTCAATTTATCCATTACAAATATGTGAGAAATTCATGTTTAAGTTTTATGAGTGTTCCAGAAGAATATCGGAGAGGTTGCAGGAGGTTCCAAGGAGCTTTGAAGAGTGATTTCGGGTATATTCGATTGAGTGAACGTTTCTGAAATCCCCTGGGACCTCTAAGATATTCCTGGAAATCCTCTTAAAGCGTCTAAACCCTTTGAAGCGTCCATGGTCCTTCGGAAACTTCCTGAGATCCCTTGAAAGCACTCCTGAAATTAAATGAAAACTCATGAAATCTCCTGGAATGCACATCTCCGGAACGCTCATTGAATTTGATGGGTTTTGAAGGAGTTCCCGGCGGTTACAAGCAACTTCAGATGTGGAATGATGGAACTCTTTGCTGGATTTCCTATGCAAATGGGACAAATATGCGATTCACGGCAGTGCATGTTGCTGATTTCAAAGCATTTAGAGCTAAAATCGATGGAACTCTCTTGAAAACCTATGGAATGCCCAGTAACACACTTGAAACCACTTGAAAACCCATAAAACTCCCCTGAAATCTCTTTCAAACCTTTGGTATGCTCATGAAACACCTTGAAACAACCCTGGAACGCTCATTAATCTCTCTGAAACCCCATGCAACGCCCCGAAAACTCCTGAAACGTCCCTGAAACCGTTTGAAGAAATCCACTATCATTAAAGTAATCTTTGATTGATGAACCGGCAAGCTTTAGAAATCTTTAATGTTCCATTCATTCATTCATTCACTGGTCTGGTGGCCCAAAACAAATGAAAGATTAGCACAAAAGAAGCTGGAAAAACTTCAAAGATTAGCTACTCTCTCTCAATTACTGGTGCAATGCGAAGTACACCGCCTAAAGCGCTTGACACTTTACTTCACCTTCTTCCTCTGCATCAATTTGTTCAATTAGAAGCTGCAAAGAGTGCATTGAAGCTCAAAAGAACTACACAACTCTTTGAGGGTGGCCTAAGAGGACATCTCAGTATTTTAAAAACAATTAGTATCAGCTCTTTAATCGTAAATAATAGTGATTGGATGAGCAAAAGATACAATTTTACACGCTCTTTTGAATGATTAATCCGGGGCGAAATCTGTGGACAAATGGTGGCCCAGAACTACACCCAGAACTAAGTTTTTTACACTGATGGTTCGATAAAGTAGGTGCAGGCGTGACTGGCCCCGGGATCAACATGTCAATCCCCATGGGCAAATGGCCTACAGTTTTTCAAGCTGAAATACAGGCGATATTAGAAGGCAGTAATATTTGCTTAAGCAGAAACTACAGACATTCAACAATTTGCATGATTTCTGAGAGCCAAGCAGCTCTAAATGCTTTGAAATCAGCTACATGCACGTCTAAACATGTTTAGGAGTGTATTCAGTCACTTCAACAATTAGCTTGCCGCAATCAGGTGAAGCTATTTTGGATTCCAGGGCACTGCGGAATTGAAGGAAACGAACAAGCCGATATGTTAGCAAGACTTGGATCGTCTCATCAATTCATAGGAACAGAACCATTTCGTGGTGTGTCTGGTTGTTCTCTCAGAATGAAGTTTAAAATATGGGAACATGTGAAAATAAAATCCAATTGGGAAAACACCACTTATGCGAGGCAGACGAAACGTTTCATAATACCGGACGTTTCAAACACTCGTAAACTTTTAGAACTTTCTAAAAAAGATCTAAGTTCTTTTACTGGTCTTCTTACTGGTCATTGTCCGAGCCGGTAGCATCTTAAGCTGATTGGAAAACTTCAAGATGATGTATGTCGCTTTTGTGGAATAGATACAGAAGACTCGGAGCATTTGTTGTGCCGTTATCCGGCAATTGCAGCTAAAAGAATAAGGTTCTTCGACAAGGGGCTGATAGAACCCTTTGAGGTCTAAAGAACAAACCCCAATGAGGTAGTACAGTTAATTCGAACTGTAGCACCGTGTTGGGATCACGCTAACAGTCAAGGTTTGATTATTGCTAATATCAATGACAATACTTCAACTTGACATAGCAAAATAAAACTGGAGCATTTGTCACAATAGATCTAAAAACTGGTTGCAGTGACTTATATACCCAACAAGGAATACAAAAATCACTAGCGCCACTTAGTGGATATATTCAGCTTCAACTAATCACTTTTGCAGAAGATTATATTCTTCTGTGTGGTCTGATTCTCAAGATACAACAGTTTAGAAACACTAGCGACACCTAGCGGATAGCGACGGGTTTAGGGGTCCATTTTCTACCGCTTCTGATTCCTATTCAGAAGGTCCTGGTTTCAATCCTACTTTCCTCCTACTTTGTATCTTTCTATCTACTTCGAACAAAGAGTTTTTGTTGAAGTTGGATGGGAGTTATATGATAAGGGCACCTTTTATATAACTTTTTATATGTGCACGTACGAGATTTTCGAGGATGATTTCATCCACAGAAGTTTCTTTTTCGTTGAATGTAATTTTATCACAAGCAGACATGCAATTCCAACGTGAGTGATTGAATTTCACGGATTGATTCACCTCTGCAATTATGAATTTTCACTGCATGTAATGAAAAATAAAAGTGTTGGAGTGAGTGACTCACGATAGGAATCTTTCTCAACTCTTTTTTTGTGCCGAATAATAACTGTCACTGCATAAGCTTATCCGGATAGTCAACAAAGCATCAAATTTTTCATTCCGTCTCCACGGTCTTCACCGATGCACGAGTTCAATAATTTGACGTTTAGTGATACCATATTTACATAAAATGTACTTGTTTCCATGGTAATATAGAAAACATGGCACCGCACAGACGTTAACCGAGTGAAAGCGTGAATTGGTGCATCCTGAGCAAATATTTTCTCCTGCAAGTTGATACGATTTGTAAGTGAGCGCTAGTTGGAGATATCATACCTTCATCAGGCACACGATCCTGATTGAAAGCCAGTTCAATCGTCTGTGAGTGCAAGGAGAATATCACAGGCTACTTTATACGGATAATATCGTGGTATGATAAATTGTTTCAAGTTTTATTTTTGTGTTGTCCCACTCTAACTTGTAAATATTGTCCCAAATTAAATTCACATTTGTAGTGCTCTGAAGTAATAGAGAATCATGAGATCCCATCAGTCTCCTTTTGAAGGCCTACATTAAGGTCATTTCGGGCAATGATTAACTAGAAAACATGTGTAGATGTATAGTATAGATGTCTCATATTAAAACGAAATTCAGAATGCCTTCCTAGAATAAGAAATTCCTAGACAAACACAAGGTATGTAAGCAACAAACGCTGCAAACAAAAGGCAATTATCCAGAAACTATTACAGGAATGATTGATGAAATCTCGTCATCCTGGATTCGGATATCAGGGTAACCGGGCAAAATAAATGTTCTGTGTTGTATATGTCCAAATGTGATGTCCTTGTTTATTATTTACACATTTGAAGTGTTTTATTATAAGTTGTTCTATTTTATTAGGCATTTGTAATGTTGCTTTTCTATCATAATAACTGATTTACAGTTACAAAAATTTCGTATTTGTCCAAGGTGCCTGATTTCGTGTCACTTTTTTTTTCAGCGTGTAGCGAGATATATCCTCCTCATTTCTGTTGCATGCGCCATCCTCATTGAGGATACAATTATGGCTTGGTACGGATTTGCTCTGTTTGCCATGCTTAAGGACAAGACAACGATGGCTACGCACGGACATTATTTTTTTTTCTCCATTCAAGGACTTGATGCATACAGAGGCAGAGAAAGCTCTTCTCTCGACCCGACTGTGGGGAAGGATCGGATCGGGAAAAAATAATCAAGAAAGCGAGGATAATTTTTTGCCAACAAACGATGATGGTTTGGGGCTCGTTTGCTTTCTTCGTTTCGCGCTGTGTCGGACAAATTGGTTGCCTCTTGCCGGTGCACAGTTGTTTATTGCATAGCTGAAGCCAGCGGAATTCGGAAGATAATTGAATCAAGTCGATGGGGGATGAACGGTTCGTTGGTTCGATAGAGTTATCAAGTGTGCGGAATGATAATGAAAATTTTTCTAGCGATAGTCAAGTGGGATCAACTGATAGGAAATTGCCGTGTTTTGTTTTAATTGTTTGTCCTTGGCTTTTGTCAGGTTCCATCGGGAAGTGTACTGAATAAGGTGCAATAGAAACTCGAAACGTTATAGTTCACATTTATTTTGAGATTTCAGAGATAAAATGTTTGAAATAACTTTAATCTGATAATAAATAAAAGCCATAAAAACATCAAGCCCTACAGCAACACGAATGCACAACAAAGTTGCACTTCCAGGAACCAATTATCGAAATCCAAAATTCCACAGCAAATAAAAACAGCATCAACTCAATTAATTAAATAAAATACCTTCGGATGAAACCAATTACTGCCAACTAGTGAAAACAAAAAACATGAGCAGCAACTTTTCGCTTGAATTAACAAAAATCTGCCTTCCTGCCTGTCGGCAGTTCACTGAATAAGGTAGGTACATCAACAGCACTGTAGCAACAATGCCGCGCTTTAAGTGATGTTATCCTCGCAAATCTAATCACTCGCTGGACTGCACACATACGGCAAGTTCAAGCTGATAGGTACATGCAAGCAGCCACTGATGTTACAATGTTGCAAAAATAAAACGAAAAAAAAACAAGAAGTATGATAACCTACCCACAAAACATATTAAAGGGCGCAACTGGTCTTTCACTTTAAGGGGCCAGGCTGCTATTGTGGCAATTCCGAACGAACTTAATGAAATGACCATCCGCAATGGAAGCGAGCAATGCAGTCAGTGGTGGTAAGGCATTGGAAGAATTTCTTACATTATGGATTCTCACCTTCACT
>NC_085137.1:28841251-28996278 GCF_035046485.1 Aedes albopictus
TTAACGAAAAAAAATGGAGGACAACAGGACTTCGACAAACACACACATCCACAAACCCTCATAGTTACACACCATACAAACATACAAACACTCCCAAAAGTTAATGAAAACATCGCTATCTGATTTGTTACTGAAAAAGAAGCGGAAAAATCGGTCTTCAAAAAGAAGTAAAAGGAACACAAGTCATATAATTCAGAACATGATGAGCTAAAGGTAATGTAAACATAAAATCCAGTTTGAGTCTTAGTTCTGAACCTTAGGAATATAAGTCAAGTAAGGAAATAAAAAAAAACAAACAGAAAACCCGTGGTAAGAATAAAAACAAAACCAGTGATTGATTATTGTCTTTTGTAATAAAAATGTGTAAAAATAATACTGGACCCGATTTAATCAGAAAGAACTATCCTTTGTTAGAATGCAGCAAGCTTTGATATTGTCATCATAAATTGGTAACATTTTCGATGTTAGGACCTATCGTGACGACGGAATGAGTGGTTCCACGAGGAGTGCAGAGTGATTTTGAAGAAGAAGAACGCAACGCGGACGGTAATGCTGCAGTAGGGTACCCGGCAGAACGTGGAACGATACAAACAGAAGCGGAAGCCCTGACCTGTCTGGACCAGTTGAATGTTAAAATCTGGGAATCTGAACAATTACCGGAGAACTGGAAGCAAGGGGTAATCTGCCCCATTCACAAAAAGGCGACCATTTGGAATGTACCGGATTTATTGACAGCCGGTCGACAGGGGACCAGATAGTCACCGTACGGGAAATCCTTCAGAATATCGTTAAAAATCAGTTCCCAATAGGTGATTGGGAACTGATTTTTAAGAAGATCCTTGAGAAACCCCAGGATAAATCTATATATATATACAGGGGATAGACAAAATGATCGGGACAGGCAAAATTTTCACTTCCAAAAAAAGTTCAAATAGCTGTAACTTTTCGAAAAGTGCATCAAATATTCTCAAATTTTTACTGTAAGTTCTTCAACTAGTTGTATATCAGTGGACAAAATATGGAAAAGATCGGACAATTCTTTACGAAGTTATAAAGATTTTTGAAAAAGGTAAAATTAACCGATAGCCAACTTTGAGCTGTTATATCTCCGGATTCAATGAACCGAATGCAATGAAATTTTGACCATTTATGACTTATATAATGAGCTATGAAAAACCATTGACTTAACTTAATATTCTTAATACGGAAGAAAATTATAACGATTAGATTATTTTTCTAATAAAACACCAAATTATCCAGAATATCAACATCGTTTCAAAATTCAAGATGCAAATTATAGTTCATTTAGTTTCCCTCTAATTGACTTATATATAAATGCGTTTTGAAGGAAAGTAACAACATAGCCGCCAATAAATTGAAAAAGTAATGGAGTGCATATTAACAATAGACCAATTTACTAAAAAATCGTGAATAAAATTAATTCGCTATAACTTTTTCTCTTGTTAAAAATTTCAAGTTAAGTCAAATGTTTTCCAGAGTTCATTATATAAGTCATGAATGGACAAAATTTCATTGCAATTGGTTCATTGATTTCGGAGATATAACAGCTCAAAGTTGGCTATCGAATAATTTTAGCTTTTTCAAGAATCTTTATAACTTCGTGGAGAATGGCCCGATCTTCTTCAAATTTGAACCACTGATACACAACTAGTTCATGAGCTTGCAGTAAAAATTTGAGAATATTTGATGCACTTTTCGAAAAGTTACAGTTAGTTGAACATTTTTTGGAAAGTGAAAATTTTGCCTGTCCCGATCATTTTGTCTATCCCCTGTATATATATATATATAAAAATGAGTTTGAAGTTCCTTTGAGGCAACAAAACTCAAGAACGGCTGAACCGATCAGCATGACTCTTGAACGGTTCGGTTCGTATTCGTGGTGGCTGTGTTTATATGTAAAAAAAAGTTACGAAAATCAACTAGAAAAGGGTGAAAATTGATAAAGTACTGATTTTCGTTAGCTGGGAAGAAAATCAACACGATCGAAATGAAACCAATCTAGAGTGCGGTGATATTTTGAGCTCAACGGTTGTCAAGCCACCACAAGACGACAAGGCGGCGAGACAAGGTTTGCCGGGACAGCTAGTTTCTTATAGAATTGAATGTAGAAATCTTTGGAAACATTCTTGCAAGAATATTTAGAAAACACCCTTCCTTTGGTAAAATTAAGGGTTGTTTTTTTTAAATAAATTTGAAAAGAATTCCTAAAGGAGATTTTGGTGGTGTATCTGGGCTGGGTGTATTGTAAATTCTGGAAAGTGTAGAAGTAGAGATTTTAAATTAACAAGATGCATCTTACCAGTATAGTTATTTATGTAACGAGTTGCAAAATGATGATTTTTACAGCACGAGTCATACATTTATCCGACGAGGCTTGCCGAGTTGGATAAATATGACGAGTGCTGTACAGTATGACCCATAAAAAAAATGCGACAGTTTTCAAAGTCATCGTTCCCCTACTTCGAACTGATTAACCTCGCATGTATCTATTGGATAGTATAGTAGAGCCACTAATCTTATAATGGCAAAGGAACATAGACTGATTCCATGCAAATACCTTCGGAAATATAGCGTTGAACATATGGATGTCGAAATCGTCCACGCGCCAGAGGCCGTTTTTTAAGGATATACTTTTCTTTCAATTGCTTTCAATCACATTCAATCAAATTTTATTTTCAAAATAGTACTTTTATGGCTGGATAAGGTCTTCAGGAGTTGGTTGGTTCGTCGGACAAGCACGAAAGAAATATTAACTTATAAATTAAGAGACATTTTGTGAAAATTGAATTATTTGACAAATGATAATTTTTAGAAAATATTATGTTTTAAGCATGATATTGTTGTCAAGTACATAGTATTTGTGCCTATCATAAAGGTAGATATATATGCCTTCATCGACAATTAAATGTTTTGAAAAATGTTCTAACAGTGTTAAGTTTTTTTTATTAATTTATCTTAAATACGGTTATTAATGTGTAGCACCTTTTTTAGTTTTTGTTTCCTAAACATTTGAAATTATTTTTTAAATATTTTTCAAACATGGGCGTATTAAAGAGTACATATTTCTTCATGGTTTCCATGTGTTTAAAAGTTTTTATCTTAGTTCATTTTGCTATGAAAATTAAAGGAAAACTTGATTTTATTTAGAAATTGTTAACAATTATAAGGTATCCCATATACGTAACCAATGAATATTTTGACAAAAATTTTAGAGATCCTGTATGACAATGACCTCCTTATTGTATCCTAATCCAAAAAGTTTAATTCATTGGGATTATTTCATTAAAAATCATCAAATACTGCAAAAAAAATGGAATGTCGCATTTTTTTATGGGTCATACTGTAAAAATCGAGTTTTGCAACGAGTTGCATACAACATTTTTTGCAATGAGAAAAAATAATCACTATAATATGATCATTAACATCAGTATCATCATGCTTCCTGGTGGTTGAACGGGATCACCCACGTGTTCCACCAAGCTAGACGAAAAACTTGGAATCAAGTAAGCTGTGCTATAACCGTCACAATTTTTCAAGCTCTTGACGTGGTAACACAGGTTGTTGGCCAAACAATCGCATTATGATTCATAATGCAACCCAAATGAGTTGCATTATGAATCATAATGCAACTGCTTTTTATAGTGAGGAAAAGTAGGTCGTAGTGACATTAAAACGGCAAGTACAGTGACCCCACAATTTATGAATCGGCAAAAATGACCACAGTTTATGGATCACTCCATTTGATCAACATGGTGATTCATAAATAGTGTACAAAAATTAAGGTGATTCATCGGTGTGGGGTCACTGTATAAAATACAATATTATAGTGCCAAGTTGCAAAAATATTTTTTATGCAATTCAGTATCATAATTTATATTTTATATAACTCATTTTGGTATCATAATGGCCATTTTTTCCGAACTGGTTCATTATGCAACTGAAATGAGTTGCATAATGAAAAATAGTTGTATAATGTTCATAATGCAACTCAAATGAGTTGCATTATGAACATTATGTAACTCAAATGGGTTGCATTATGAAAAATTCATTGCATAAAATTTTGTATGGAACTCGTTGCAAAACTCGATTTTTTCAGCACTCTTCGTATTTATCCAACTCGGCAAGCCTCGTTGGATAAATGTACGACTCGTGCTGAAAAAATCTACTTTTTGCAACTCGTTACATAAATAACTATTATGCAATTCAGTATCATAATTTTAATTTTATATAACTTATTTTGGTATCATGTAGTAACTCATAATAGGCAGACTTAAGACAGAAGACTAGATTGACAGCTAGAGATGTTTATTCTGTAATAAACTGTTGATAGATAAGGACGTAGTCTTATTAACCTCACTACAGTTCAGAAGTGGAATAAGCCACGCTACGGAACGAAAATTATTTTCAGGACATTGGAAACTCAACCGTTGCTGTTGACGAGCGAAGGAATTGAACGCAATGAATGCTGCTGAACCCGCTTTTCGAACAGACACCGGATCGGCGTTGAATCGCGCAGATATTTACAAGGAGGACAACAGATGAATTTGGAAAACGTTGGAGGTTTGGAAGATTTTCTGAGTTCTGCTGTAATGCAAAATCGCGGAAATTCTGGAGCCATTTTTGACAATATGAAACTGGAAGAGATACAGTGTCGGACAAAACAATAAGACCAGCGGTCCTATTTCATACAAAATGGCCAAGTTTGACGATTAAATACTCGGTTTCTAGTAAACCGATTTGGCTGAAATTTTGACAGCCGACTTCGAATTATGGGAATTTTGATTTGTATTAAATTGATTGAGTTCTGTTCACTACTTCCAAAGTTACAGATATACGGTGCGACAAAATTCTAACACCAGATTTTTATTATGATTATGTGTTGCCAATTCAATAAAAATGTCCCCAAGTTTAAATGGCATCCTTAATTTTAGTACTTGTTTATCAATCATCAAGTGTCAGATACTCTCAAATAGTACCAAATCAGTACCCAGGGACTGATAATCTGAAAATGGTCCTATTATTTTGTCGTTTCGTATATCTGTAACTTTTGATGTAGTGAACTGAACTCAATCAATTAAATACAAATCAAAATTCTCGTAATTCGAAGTCGGCTGTCAAAATTTCAGCCAAATCGGTTTACTAGAAACCGAGTATCTAATCGTCAAACTTGGCCATTTTGTATGAAAATGGCTTGTGGTCTTATTGTTTTGTCCGACACTGTATCTCAAATGTTGCCATCGTTTCGTGGGAATCCTGGAGAAGATGTAAACCATTTCATATCGATATTAGAAAATATAAAATGTGCTTTGAATGTGGATGAGTTCTTCATGAAGTTGGTAATGATTCGGAATCTGCAAGAAAAAGCTAAAGTTACTTTATGCTGAAAAACTATTACGATATTGAAAGAAGCCTGCAAGATTTATTTTATCGTCCCATCAATACGTTTGAAGTTCGGAAGCAATTGGGTTTTTAAATTAAGAAAAATGTATCGATTTTTTTTTATTTTATACGAAAGATCACCTTTTTCTGAGCCACTATGAATTTTTTCAGATTTTTAGAACTTTACTTTGGTACCTAAAACCAATTTTAAAGAGATTTTTTGAAATCATCCTTTGACAGCTGGGTAACTGTTTGACAGCTCCACCCAGTACAAAATGCGACGAGGGGTGATTCGAAATAGGTTCCCGGGCACCAAAATTCATGAAAATTTGGATTTCGGCTCAGTTTTGCATGCAGATTCAGAATATGGAATTATCTCAACACCGCTAAAGAAGCCAATTGGAGAGAAAAACTTGGTGTGCAAAATTTGAGACGTTTTCGGAATATTGTCATACCAAAAAAAAGTTGGTGGGGCTGGCTCACCTACACTTCCGCTCCGCTTTAGTGCTTTATGCATCATTGTGGGCAGGTGTTGTTCTAGTTTTTCCAACTGTATTGTACAGCATGAGCGGTGATCCTTGGCATTCTTGTGTACCCAGCCAACCAGAGATCGTACAAGATGTTATTATTATTATTATTATTATTATTATTATTCACCGTCTTCGAAAAAAAAATCGTACAGACTGAACAACTTAATACTAATTTACAATTACTTAAAACTAAACAATTCTTCTTATTCGATTTTTAAAAACAGTTTTGGACATACCGAAGTCGAATTCATCAGAAACAACATTGAATGCGCGAATACAAGAAACAATCGGATTATTATAACCATAATTAGAGTGGGGGAATGGGACAACGAACATGGGAACATGTCGAAGTTGCCGCGGAGGAACGTAAAAAGGAATTTGTTCTAGAAGAGTAGGACAATCGACGGTACCGGTTAGAATGTCAAAGACAAGAAGACGTTGCAACTCTACACGCCTAACCGACAGTAGTTCCAAGCCAATCAATTTACAACGATCTGGGTAGTCAGGGAGATTGTTCGGGTCATTCCAAGGGAGTGAGCGTAGCGCAAAACGAGTGATTTTTTTCTGCACGCGTTCAATGGATAGTGTCGGTGCGGCGTAATAAGGAGACCAGACAGGGGCAGCATACTCGAGGATGCTTCGCACTAAACTGCAATAGAGTGTTTTCAAGGCGTAGATGTCAGTGAACTCAGAGGCATGACGCCGGATTAGCCCTAGCACTGAGAAGGCTTTAGCGGTAGTAATTCGCACGTGCTCATTGAACCGTAACATAGCATCAAGAGTAACTCCCAAATCACAGATAGATGTTGTATAAGATGTTAAAGTGGAGGCGATATGCGTACATTTAACATGCGCCTAAATGGAGGCATGCACGCATATGGCCTCCACTTTATCATCGTATGCAATCTCTTATACGATAACTGGTTGTCTGGGTAAATTGGGGTACTCGAAATGTTGATCGACCACCGATTACTGCTGGCAGATGCAGTGGAAAGTTTGTCTTAATACGCATCAATCGTCTCTGACAAACGAGAAAAACTTACCTCACTGATTTACCTGTCTCTGAGCCAAATTTGGTATAGAGTCTTCAGTCTCCGATTAATCGCTTCATGTTTGATGGAGGTTTTTAATCCAATGGGTTACATAGCCGCTATCCGAATGAAGAGAGTAATGTTCTGCGTAATATATCACAAATCAAAAGAGGTACGGTACCCAAGTAACCAGTAAGCATTTAAAATATTTCTTTCTTCAGCACTATAGTAGCCTTTACGACAAGGTGTTTAATGCTAATTAACCGTATATGCGCCTATAGTGCTACCTCACAGCAGGTTTTGGCAAAATAACGGGCTGTCTTAGTGCAACACCTTCAGGAACGTCGTGACGAAATGTCAAAGTAGCGTAACGCCTGGTCGAGCAAAAAAAAACCTGGAGCTCGATTTGAATAGGTCGTATGTACATTTGTCGATATTAAATTCGATCAGTTTATTTTAGTTATTGTAGCAATAGGGAAGATATTTTGGAGACTTTTAATGATGGAACGGAAAGCCTGTTTTGTGATGATTCTGCTGTATGTATCAACTTTGTACAATTTCAATGATTTTTGCTATAATAAGCGAATCCAACTGATCGAATTTTTAATCGACAAAAGCACATACGACCTTTTCAAATCGAGCTCCAGAAACATCAAAAATAGATTGACGTCTACTTCTTGTTCTCTCAGCCCGCTTCTCCGCTTCATCGTCCTTCCACATATTCCGGCTGGTGCTAGGTGATACTTTTTGCTCATTTTTATAGTGATGTGGTTTTGAACTTACGATTCGGAGATTGATCATGTGTGCTGCTGATTCTGCTGCTCCTGATCCGCGATGCTACAGCTGATCCGGTGGCGTGCGTTGATTTTATCGCCAAAATAAAGAATGATTGGATTACAGCTTCTGTTTCAACATCCAAAACTTGTTTTCAAATAGATATTTTATTGTGGTTCGAGCGTTCCTTCTTTTATCTTCGGAATATGATTCTTTCTTCCCTCTTTTAAACAATATTATGATCTACCAAAGCATCCACCTATTTGGCACACAATTTCCGACGAAATGATAATTGGTGATTTTTTGATAGACAAGTTCCCAATCCAATCCATTTGCATTAATGTTTTCAGTTGGGTTTTTGCATGAGTAGGGGAAAATGAAGAAACAAATCAGATGCACAAATTTGTAAACAGAAGCATAGGCTCTGTAAGAGAGAGACAATATGTGCTGCCAAATGCATAACACATCTCCCAACCTCTTTGCTATTAGCATTTAAAGAGCAGTTGAAAAGCATTCTGATTGCTCCGAAGCAAAAACACCTCAAGCAATGCTAATTCACAGCCAAAAGCTTTTGAGCAGCACAGCTTATGCTAACTCAAGGCAGTTATGCATTCGAACTGCTTATGTAGGGCAGCAAGCAGTTCAAATGCATAATACCGGCTACTGTTCGGCTTATTCAAATGCTTAGTGGTTACCTGGGGTTGATCAAAACTGAAAACAGTGCTGTAATGGTTCATTACACAACGCAAATCAGTGCTGTAATGAACCATTACAGCACTGTTATTTTAGTGTGGGAAAGTAGGCCTATTCTTGTCAGATTTGCGTGTGGTAAAACAGCCTATTACGATGAAAAAATGGGGAAAAAAAAATATTAAGTTACATTTTTAGCACTGTTCGCGACTCATAGTTTGAGAAACGCTGCATTGGATCGTATGGTCATCAGGACGATGTAACATTAACAATTTTGTGCCAACAAATATTTAAAAAGTGAAACTTAAAGAATAATCTATGTTTAAAAAGAAAAAAAAAATAGGTGAAATATCAGTAGATTCAACTTCAATGATATTATAATATCTTTATTAGGCTTTACTTACTTAGTATAAATAGAGAAAAGGAAAAATAGATTCAATTACCTGTAGATGCCATAATAAAGTCATTAGCAAAAGTAACACAAGTTTACAAAATAAAACGAAAGTCGTGAACTTCTGTCAACGACCAAAATTTTTGAAGCACAATTTAGTGCTGATTTCGAATCCGCGTTTCAAAAAATTTAAAGTAGAGCAGTTTTTGAGTTATATCTTAATATCGAGTTTTACAATTTTTTAAAATGTAGAATTTACTAAAATTCAAATATTTTGCGTTTTGTTCAACCAATTCCAAATCTTGTTTTATAAATTAAAAGCTGAATACAATACCATTCGATCATCTGAATGCAGGTTTTGCGTCAGATTGATAAAATTCAAGATATTGGCGAGTTATTGGGACGATCTCTTTAAATTTTAGCAAAATTTCCAAAAATATATGTAGAAATGTATTTTTTTTTTCAATGAGAAAAAAACAATTTAAAAATTCTTTCTCAACGTTTATTTGACATATCATATGTAGGCGAGTTACAGTAAAAAATCAGCTCAATCGGAGCATTGATTACGGAGAATGAGATGTGTGAAGTGAGCGACTTTACTTAAAAATAGAACAAAAATCAATTTCATATCATCTACCTTGTATGGAAAGTCGAAAAAATTTCCGCTCTACTGTAATTTTTTTCCTTCACGTTTTCGAACTCAGGGCATGATTCTACACCAAAAATGATCATCAGCTTACCGAGTTCAAAAATGCTGTAAACTAGTGTAATCTATGCTAAGAAAAGGAAAAACATCATTATGTACTGATATATAAACAGTAAGTATTACGTAGCTATGCTTTTTTTTCAACCTGAAGAACAGAAGTGCAGTGATCAGTTGACCCAACGACCATTCGCCCTGATGACTTCGGCTCGACACCCACACGCCTATATTAGACCCCAATCGTACTCAAAAATTAACTGGTTGGTTTGGATGCAAGACATTCAAGAAATAGCGTTGCGCGCAATGTGAGTGGCAACGTTTTAGGAGAGTCCCGACTACCGACATTTTCGAGGCTGTGGTAGAACTATGTCACTAACACCGCAAAATGGATTTTTTTTCTGAAGATTCGCAATATTAACAGCCATATCATTATCACATTGCAAGTGGATTTTGAACTCTTAAATCAGCCAACCAAAATCCATTTCCAAAACGTTTCACTGTTTACATACAGCTCAAAGCGATATCAACAACTTTTTGTCTAGTCATTTCTCCTTTCCCGTACATTCATCCACCTAGAATCCGGTCACCCAGCTGTGGCGCCCTGAGTACATTCTTTCTGTGACGCTTACACCTATTCATTAAAAAAAAAAGTTGTGCTTAACGCTTCACCAGCTGCGCGGTACCGGTTTTAGATTGTCACGAGCTATCACCGACTCGCCGCGACTCACCGCACGCGCACCGTGCTCTGTTTGCGTAGATAGAAATGAAAGTAAACCGTGCCGGTTCCTAGCTGTCTCAATGCTACCGGCTTTGTCAGTATTACTCGAACCACAACTCAGAACAGCACGAACAATTTGAATTCGTGTCTCATTTGCTCTCAACCGGAGTTCTTACAATTCCATAACAAAGTTCAAAGTCCAGTGCGGAGTGGTCACTTCATCAATACGTAATCCGCGATTGACCGGCAGAATCTAATTTTAGAACGATGGCACTTCGAGGGGTAATCGCCACGTCTAGGTTATTGCGCCACCTGCGAGGAAGTTCTGCGTACCTTATCAAGCTGGAACCGTCGTCATCATTGATAACGCGCGCATCAGGTCAATGCCAGCAGCAACACTTTCGCACCATCTACCAAGGAAAGAAATCGCAAAAGGCGGTCAGTGTCAGTGTCAGCGAGCTTGGAGTGGAATCTTCGACGACTGCGATAAGGTCGGCAATTTGTCTTCGTCAGGAAGGTGATGAGTTGCTGGTGGTGGAGCTGGTCAATGGTCAAAAGCATGAGTTCCCACTAGTTTGGCTACGTGATAATTGCCAATGTTCGGGGTGCTTCCATCCGGGATCGCACAGTCGAATTCTGAATTGGGAACTGTTCGACGTGGATAGAGTGCAATTGAAGGCGTGCTCGGTGGATGAAGATGGTGGGCGTGTACAGATCTTGTGGAGTGATGGTCATGCTTCGGAGTTTACCAGCGAGTGGTTGGTTGAGAGGAACTTCTCGGAAGAAAATAGCAAAGAGTACTTGGAGGAGTGGTATAGACCTCCACCGCAGCTGTGGCGGAAGCAGGATTTTGGTGATATTATGAAAAACTTTGAGTTTAAAGATGTGATCGACAGTGACGATGCGTTGCGCGGGTGGATCGAAGCGTTGATACAGTATGGAACCGTGATGATCAAGAATGCACCGTTGACGGAGCAGGAGTGTAGGCGACTGGCGGAACGTGTTGGATTCATACGGAAGACGCATTATGGGTAGGTTTGTATTTGTATTTGGACTATAGGCTGCAAGCCCGTTACTCTACTTAAAGATTAGATAAAACATTCTTCTTTATATTGTCCATTGATTTCTAAAAAATAATCTTAATCTATCTCGAATCACTTCTGTAGTCATATTAAGAGAAATTACATCTTGTAGTCCGTTGAATGCATTCATGAATCTTACAGTAGGCTCATGCTCATGCGACTCAAACAGTATTCGTACTATTAGCCGGTGGTTGAATCAAAAATGCTCGTCCACCGGAAGCTATGCCTAAGCTGGCAGCTCCATCACGGTGGATAGGTGCCCTTGGGCCAGCAATCTACTGTCCCCGAATCTCAACAAACTGCCCAAGAACCCAACTGAGAAAGATCACAATGTATTTTACCGGCATTAACTTTTGGCATGAAATAACGGACAAGAATTAGAACACGGAATGTTTTATCACTAGCCTAGCAAGGCAAGCTGACTCAACTCTTCAGCGGTACATAAAGTTCGAGAGCCTGGGACTAAGTAAAAGTCCGTTGGACTCATTATAGAAAACACAAGCACGTCGGCTCAACGGTGAGATGTTTGTAGTGTTTTGTGGCAACAATGACCTGGTGATTTGGAGCTTGTTCTTTCCCCATCCACCAATGCATAAAATCACGTAGTTCTTTTGCGATGGACTTACTGAAAACCGAACTGATGACTTCTGCATCAGCAGAAAATGGATACGGAGCCTTCTTGATATCCGGAATAAACGTAGCGCTGACATCGCGTCTGAACATCACCTTCCTATTGGCGGGATTCGGTTTCGATACAGGGGCGAAAGTAAGGAGGTGGACGACAATTCAGCACGCACCCTAGGTGTGAAGAAATCGTTCGTACACTGAAAGGAGCCTTGCAGTAACGACAAGCACACAAATGTTTTTAAATTTACCATGGCAAAACATAATCATCGACCCACCAACGCTTCTTGTGTGCGTTTTGTTTCTTCTCACATCAACCGGTTCGATAGCTGAGTGGTAGCGTGCGAGCCTGGTGATGTCAAGATTCTTGTTTCGAATCCGGTTGCCAACAGAAACTTTTTTTAATTGAAAATCGAGTCCATGGTAAAATTGAAAACATAATTCTGTTGAATTAAAACGAAACTCAGTCTGCACAAATTTAGTGGCGTTGTGCATTTAAATTGACCCTCAGAATAGTAATTTTCACCGCAAGCCGCCGTTCAGTGTAGACTAACTTCTAAGACCAAGCCCACTCATGGGCTCCATCAAGCGTTTTAACGTTAAGTAGAGCCCCGAACAAAGAAGCGAACCGCACCGGTCGCTGCTAAGTAGGGCTCAAAAGCGAAAAGTTTACGTACGGTTCGTAGCAGGGCTTAGAATATAGAGACTCGCAAAGTACGGTCTCTATCTGTAGGCTCGTGCGCTCTCTCGCGTTTAGCTCTCTGGGTAGCGTAAAGAGGAGACGAAAGAACATGAGTATGGATTTGTTCAGACTCTAGTTTAATTTAAAAACACTTCATTAATACTTCACTTTTGCAAAAGAAAATAAAAAATGAATAACTCTTTTAAAGAAAAACTAGAAAGGACGAGCAAATTCCTTTTAATTCTACTACTGTGCTTATCTTCGGACAGATAGGCCTATTTCGTCTGTGACTTACAGACTTCTTCAGTGTCAAGTGCTCGACTGAAGAAAACCTCGCATTCGTTGTGGTATTTAGGAGTGTATGTGTAGGTACGTGTGTGGGTAAAAGTGTCGGTATAAAAATGTAGGTACAAAATTGTAGGTACAGATTTGTAAAAAAGGGGGTGTATCTACCTGTTAGAAAACAGGGTGTCAATAAGATACCTAAAGCTAGGAAAATTCCTACCGATTTGGTAGGTAGTCAATTGTGTTTTGTGTATTGTGTAATGTTTTAAACATTACACAATACACAAAACACCGACACTTTTACCCACACACGTACCTACACATACACTCCTAGTATAAATACCACAACGAATGCGAGGTTTTCTTCAGTCGAGCACTTGACACTGAAGAAGTCTGTAAGTCACAGACGAAATAGGCCTATCTGTCCGAAGATAAGCACAGTAGTAGAATTAAAAGGAATTTGCTCGTCCTTTCTAGTTTTTCTTTAAAAGAGTTATTCATTTTTTATTTTCTTTTGCAAAAGTGAAGTATTAATGAAGTGTTTTTAAATTAAACTAGAGTCTGAAGTAAGGTACCCCGGGGCAAGTGAGAATCGGGGGCAAGTGGGACCTATAGCTAGTATTTTTATTATTATTTATTTTTAAGACTAACATTCTTCATGGGAAACATAGGTATCACACCTACGGATACTTTGAATACAAAAAATGTTATTGTTTCAACCATAAAGAGACCATATCCGTTATTGTTGTTCATATGTAATTTTCAATTCACTAGGAGAGATTGACGTGCTCTACTACATTCGCCGTTTAAAAATAAATTTGTCATTATACAAATACTTTTTCGGTTTCAGGATAGTATTTGGAGTTCTTGCAAATGATTTCAAGCGAAAAAGCTGTATTTTTTTTATTAATTACCTTTAGTTTACTGCTCTCACTTGCCCCAGTGCATTTCGCTATCTGGGGTAAGTGGGACCTATGAGAATAAACAAACACAATTTTATGGGTTCATCTCGCCTTGTCCAGCCTAAGTTGAAATTAGCACGAAAGTCAATAAAAATTGACGCGTTAAGTAATCTACTGTTGAATTATACTTTATTACCTCTATTTAGATGATGAAATTCTTGTTAAAAATGGTAAAACCTTGGGTAAAACAAAAAATAATCAAAAGCATGTATTTCTTATGTTTTTCTCTAAATATCTTCCATTATTTTTTCACTTAACGCTGAATAATGAATTCTTTTGAGCATTCAGGAACCGTCCATAAAAAATTAAAATAGGGAAATGACCTTTTAAAAATTCATGATTTAAAAAAAACATTATTTAATGATCGTAAGATTATGTAAGGGAGAAGATATTACTGAAAATCTCGAAACCCCATATTTACTTTTGGCGAGATTCATCAACTATATAAATATAGAGACCAAGTTTCGAAATCTTTTGTCTCTTCACTTTACGGCGCTTTTTGTATAAAAAATCAATTTATTTTGCATGAGCTGCTAGAGTTGATTCAAGTATTTTTTCCTCAGCGATTTTTTATGTGTTACGTAATTTATGCACGATACCATAAACCTCTTCTTATTTTAATCTCTAAAGATAGTCGTTCATATAATAGAGTTATGATTTATGTTAACTTATTTGTTGCAACTTATATTAAGCCCTTTGAACAAAAACTCTGAATAGGTCCCACTTGCCCCGTGAAACGCAGTGAATGAAGATCTGCTACACTTTTCATTATAGGCATAAAATACAGAATTTTGAAATTTTGAAACAGTGTAAATGCACGTTAATAAGTACAAATATACCAACAACGTCTTTTGGGTTCATTTGAATTATTAAAAAAAAATGTGTTCAGAAATTTTTGGCATGACGAAACCAAAATAGCATTTTTTTAGGTCCCACTTGCCCCGGGGTACCTTAACAAGTTCTACTAAAAGCTCTAAAGTAATAGTAAAATGGATTTGTTGCCAGGTATATAGTTTCTAGTGAATGATTTTCTTGTTTTGTATAGGTAGGAATTTATTTTAGTTTGCATCAAATATTTAAAATTTTTATTTTTACTTGCTTTGAAATTTTCAACCAAATAATATCATAGATCGTTACACGATTAACACAACAAATTGTCTGACATACAATTGTGATAGAGTGACAATAAAAACGCAGAAAATTAAAAGGTTTAAATTGACAAGCTTTGCTTAAGTATGTTATGAATTAAGTTTTCCCTTCTTCGCCAATTTTAGGATCATGCATATCGAAAATGTATTGATTTTCTCTCAAAAATAGTTACGATTGTTCATAATCGCACCTTTAGTTTTTGATTCGGTCAATCGTTACGAAACTAATATTTGAAGAAATATATAGTGATTCAGTGAGTTTTGCTATTTTAACACGTACAATACCCGCCAATAATATGGAATCGTTGCAATACTCAGTTGCAGCACCCAACAAGTTTGGCATCACCCAAAATAAGGAGGAAAAATAAAGTAAACCTAGAACCAATTAGGTTGTGGGTACGAGTTGCATTTTGAAAGAGAATTAGGGGGGTCATAAGTGATTTGTGCCTCAAAGACCTGAAATAATCACATTTTAGGGCGATGCCAATTTTTTTTGGGTACTGCAATATTCAGTATGAGTGTTGCAATATGCGATTCCATATTTATGGCGGGTAGTGTACATGTTTGAGCCGGGGTTTCTAAAGTCTAAAGTTTGGTTTCGCACATTTAGAATAATGTCCAAATGAATAACTCGCGAAGTTCGTTCCGACAAGTTCCAAAATTATCGTCATCCGTCGCAGATTCCGGTGTGAAGATGTGCGTATTTTCTAACCCGAAAAGATACCATTTGACGGTTATAAGTGACCACAAGGTTTTCTTTCTTCACTTTCCGGGCTGAGATCCCCCGCTTTGAAAGAGCAGTGCCTCGCGTTTCGTTTTGTGGTGTATATTTCGAAAAAGGCAAAGGAGTTTTGGTTTGATTGCTGTTTTTGAAAATGGTGGTCGTCAGTGGGTAGTTCATCAAATATAAATTTAAAATTGTGAATTAAATAAACGAGACATTAGAAAGTAAGTGTGCGAAATGGGTAACTTCACCCTTGTAGAAACAATAGGGCAAGGCAGAAAAAATAATCTGCGAAGACCCCATGTAAATAACACCGATCATACAGAATAGGAGGTTCGACATTAGATCTATAAAAACAACCCAACAATTGGGGAGATCTTTCCAATATTACATATTTATTCATAGCTCTATTATACACATTTTCATATATTTATAACATATTCATTACATGTACTCTGGATCGTTTGGTACAATATGTCCACGCATCCTTCTTCCCCTGTAAATTCGAGAAGTACCTTGCCGAAAGAAAATATTCTGTACTCCAAGTATTTCAAAGAATCATCTTTGCGCGTAAATACAACGCAGTAGACATGGTCGCTTTGATGCATGTGTCATATCTCTGATATGCTGCAAGCTGCTGCAAGCATCAATATTGACAAGAAAAGTAACACGATTGCTTTCCAGGGCGATTCCGCGTACTGGCTGTGTATGTATGAGATTAGATAAGAGTAGTTACAATTTTTCAAAGATGCTTTGACTGTACCTAACTCTATTCAGATATCATAGAAACACTACAGTTATTATGTTTTTGTAAAAACAAACTTTAATCATACCGATAAAAATCTAAAAAAAGTGTAGTCGAGCTGCCAAGTTTCATCAATTAAAATAGGCGGTGTGCAGGACTGGCATATTGTAGGTTCCTCGTAATAGATAAAGCAAGGTGTTGGATGTTAAAATACAACAATTGTTGTATGAAGTGCCAGAAAGGAGAGTGGGCTCATTAAGTACTTTGACAAATACGCAGTCTACTTCAAGCGCATAGAATCTGCTTCCAACTATGAATATTTTATATACCAGCATCTAAAAGATCGCAATATATATTACGATTTCCGATTGATGCTTTGTAACTAAAAGGTTGTGACTGAGTATAGAATTAGCTGATGTTAAAATACACGTTAATGAAAAAAGGTTGCGCAAACTTATCGCAGACTGTTAGAAGATAGCTTCTACTATGACCAGGATTCAAGAACCTTGACCTACGCGAAGTATTTTCATGGGATTACGGAGAATTCTGGGGTATTTCAATAGTATTAAGTGAGTGCGGGGGCGTCCAAGGGGCTTTAGGGGCAATTCAAGGGATCTCATGAGCCTTTAAAGGGCGTTGCAAGAGGTTTAAGGTATTTTAGTGTCTGCTCTGAAACTTCCTGAAATGCCGCAAATTCCTCCTTAAACTCCCCGGGGACCCCATGTTACGCACCTGAGAGGCTTCGAAACCCCTGAGAACTCCTCCGTAACGCTTCCGTAACGCCTCTGAAGTCTGAATCCCGCACCATATGCTCTGAAACATCTTCAAATGCCTCCAAAATCCCGCTTAAACCCCCTCGGACTCCATGTAACGCACCTCAGAGACCCCAAACCCCCCGAAAACTCTTCTGTAACGCTTCCGTAACGCCTTTTAATCACACCGAAAATACTCTGAAACATCCTGAAATGCCTCCAATATCCCCCTAAAACCCTCTCGGACCCCATGTAACGCACCTGAGAAGCTCCGAACATCCCGAAAACTCCTCCGTAATCCTTTCGTAACGCCTCTTAATTCCGCAGAAAATGCTCTGAAACGTCCTGAAATGCCTTCAAAATCACCCTTAAACCCCCTCGGACCCCATGTTACTCACCTGAGAAAAATGGTCACTCACGCCAAAAATGGTCTCAATCATCCTGAAATGCCTTAAACAATCCTCCTAAACCAAAACCCCTAAAAACGCCTCCGTAACGCCTCTGAAAACAGCCTAAAATGCTTTGAGACTTCCTGAAATGACTCCGAAACCCTCTTAAGACCCACTCGGGCCCCATGTAACGTACATGAGACCTTCGGAACCATCCAAAAACGAACCTGTAACCTTCCTTTGCTCTCCTCTGTAAACACCCCTTGGCCGCCGTTGCAATAGTTTTTGTCATTATTGAATAGTTTTATGCGCAATATTGGTTCTGAGTAGCTTTCCCTCTTTTTATGCAGGGCATAAAAAGGTGCATAAATTAAAAGTGCATAAAAATAACATGCATAAAAAGAGGTTTTAGTGTATATTCCAAAAGAAAATATTAAGAATCTTCGATGGAATTTCTGAAAGATTCCCGGAATTTACCTGGGGTTTCCGCTGAAGATTTTAAGAAATTAAGTCAAAAAACGATACAGCGTAAGCAACTCTGTTATCGAAGTGTTGCTCAGAATTTCTCTGGATTGGTCTGAATCACTCTGGTTTTCCCGAAGTGTTACCTGATACCAGTAAAAAATCAAGCAGTCCTGCCTGATTTCCCACTTCGTAGAGACGTTTCTGAATGGATTTGAACAAAAGCGTTACTCGTTGCACAGTGTCTTGCCTCTAGTTTGGGAACCTATCATGGATTCTCTTAAAAATTTCTTCAGTGTTTTCTATTAGATTTTCATTTTTGATTTAAAAGTTTTGTGAATCTGCCCTAGCAGTCGCGCTAGAACAAGTTTTTGTTAAGTGTTCATTCTTTATGGCGATCGAACAGCAACTGCTTCAGAGATTGCAGCAGGGAACTAGAAATTGTCTATGGATTTCGCAAAAGCGACACAACCGATTGCACTACAAATTTTACTGATTTTGTTTTCAGTTATAAATTTCTCTTGCGGTTTCACAATGAACTCGCATAGATTTTTACAAAATCTGAGATCTAATGCCGTGAAAAGCATGTTTTGCTCATATAAACTTCATTTATCATTGTTTTTACGCTATATATATTCTCTCTATATAAAGTGCCCCCACAACACTGTGGCCCCGGGCCCCCAAATTTGTAAATCCAGCCCTTTTTCCTAGTATAATTTCGATTGTTCAATCATAGAGAGGCAATTATGAATTGTTCGGATTTCTATGCACATAGCACATGTTCATGCTCTCCTGAAAAACGATGTACCTGATATTCTATCCTTTCTCTATCTTTATTCCAGCGAAGAGTTCATCGTCAAAGCTAAGGAGGGCACCAGCAATGTGGCGTACCTATCGACCCCCCTGCAGATGCACACCGATCTGCCCTACTACGACTACAAACCGGGCTGCAATCTGCTCCACTGTCTGGTCCAGTCGCGCTCCGAGGGTGGCCAAAACCTGCTGGCCGATGCTTTCGGCGTGGCGGATTTGATGCGTCGCGAACATCCGGAGGATTTTTGCGTGCTGAGCGAGACGCTTGTCAATTGGACGGACATCGGTGAGGACGAGGGCGGCCAGTTCCATAGTGTTTATCGGGCACCGGTCATTTGGTGAGATAGAGTTGGAATCATGGTTGAGGGACACTGATGTGAATTGGTTCGTTTCAGCGTTGGTCGCGATGGAAATCTGGAGCGAATCAACCACAGCGTCCCGCAGCGGGACAGTTTCTTCAATGTGCCGCTGGATCGTGTTCGGCCTTGGTACCGAGCGATGGCCCGTTTCGTAAAGCTGATTCACCAGGAAGCGGTGGAGTTCAAGACGATGCCCGGGGATATTCTGACGTTCAGTAATGTTCGGATGGTTCATGGGCGTACCGGGTACACGGACACGGAGGTCAATACCCGGCATATCGTGGGGGCGTACTTGGATTGGGACGAGATCTACTCGAAGCTTCGGGTCTTGAAGGGGCGGCGGCTAGACGCTGCGGAAAAGGGAGATGTGAGATTGAACTGAGTTGGGTCGAGTTGGGATTAAATTTTCAAGCGAATTTTTATTCTCTACTCTCGCGACACTGAGAACGGCGTACACTTATGGTTAGAGTTAGGATAACCGTGGAAGAATCTAGTTGCTTCGTAAATTTGATTATTTGCACACATGTTGTAGCAGACCGTAAAGGCTTACGAGATTTGTTTAAGTTTAAGATAGGTTCCTAACGTAGACTCTAAAACGGAAATGATACACTGTAATAAAATTCACCGTAAAATCACAATACTTTTTTTCAAACGGCCGTCGTAGGGTCAAACGCGAAAATTTGAGAAAACCTTCTACTTTGCAAAAGTTCTATACACAGTTTATTGTCTAAGCGCTAGTCGATGAGGAAACTAAAAAGGAATTTAATCAACAGTAACTCTAGGATAAGGTCTGCTGCGGGTATTTATCGATTATTGCAGGTTGCCATACGTCAGGGGAGCCGGGGAGGAAAGAAAAGTTTCCCACCTTTGCTCTCCTTGCTTGGGTAGTAAAATATGATGCCTTTGCTAGCAGTTTGAATAGTGGGCTATCTTTAAGTAAATCATTTAAGCACCTAAGTTTGCCTTTACTAACACACAATCGTACTTTGTTACAGTAGGGACTAATCGACGGACTGACTTACGATCTGATTCTATTTGTTTCTTTTTTTACATTAATGTGAAGTTATCTGTGAAAAGTAACTATCGAGCACGAAGAGAACTGGAAGGGGACAGAGTTTTGGTTATATAGGATAACAAATCACAAAATATATTCTACACACCGGTGAAACCAAATTTCGAACATTTGGTTTCGGGTGGAATGATGTTTTAACTTTTGCGTATCGAACGTCTACGTCACTAACGAGAGTGTTCTTGGAATCCACCAGAGAAATGCAAAGCTATTCAGTTGCAGTGATTTTCTAGACCACAGTTCCCCCTGCAAAAAGAAATACTTCCAAAGATTTCATCAGAAATTTTTCGCAGAATTGCTCCAGAAAATTTTCTAAGGGTTCCTCCAGGAGTTCTTCCATTGGTTTCTTAAGGAACTTTCTCCACGATTCTTCCGGGAATTTTTCCAAGGATTCCTTCAGACAATTTTCTCAATTAATTCTTTCAAGAATTACTCCAGGAGTTTTCTCCAGGATTCCTTTAGAAAGTCCTCCAAGGATTCATTCAAATATTCTTCCATGGATTTTTTTTTATAAATTCTTCAGGATTATTCCAGGAAGTCTTCTAAGGATTCCTGCAGAAGTTCATCCATGAATTCATTCAGGAAGACTTATAAGTTCAGCCTATTGGACGCAGTGGCTTAATTTCCCCAACAGGGGAGGAAAAAAAAGGATACCTGCAGAAATGTTTCTGAGGATTGCACCAGAAATTCTTCCAAGAATTCTATCACGAATTCCACCAAGGATTTCTCAATGAATTCTTCCAAGGATCACTTCAGGAATCTTTCGAGGATTCCACCAGGAGTTCTTCCATGGGTTCATTTAGGATGTCTTCCAAAGATTCCTGGAGAAATTTTTCCAAGAATTCCTTCAGAAATTCTTATAAGGAATCTTCCCAGAATTCCACCAGAAATTCCAAGGACTCTTATGAGGAATTCTTCCAAGGATTCCTTCAGAATTTCTTCCAAGGATTCCAACAGGATTTCTTCCAAGAATTCCACCAGGAATTCCGGAAATTTCACGAGGAATTCCACCAAAGATTTCTCAATGAATTCTTCCAAGGATTACTCCAGAAAGTCTTTCAAGGATCCCTTTAGGAGTTCTTCAATGGGTTCATTCAGGAAGTCTTCCAAAGATTCCTGGACAAAATTTTTCCAAGAATTTCTTCTGAAATTCTTATAAGGATTTCACCAGAAATTCTTCCAAGAATTCCACCAGAAATTCTTACAAGAATTCCACCAGAAGTTCTTACAAGAATTACACCAGAAATTCTAAAGATTTTTACGAGGAATTCCTCCAAGGATTCCTCTTGGAATACTTCCAAGGATTCCTTTAGTAATTCTTCCAAGGATTCCAGCAGGAATTCTTATAAGAATTTCACCAGGAACTCCAAGAATTCCACGAGGAATTCCTTCAAAAATTTCTCAATGAATTTTTCCAAGAATTACTCCAGGAATTCTTTCAAGGATCCCTGTAGGAGTTCTTCCATGTATTCAGGAAGGAAGTCTTCCAAAGATTTCTGAAGACATTTTTCAAAGAAATCCTTCAGAAATTCTTATAAGGATTCCAACAGAAATTTTTCCAAGAATTTTACCAGAAATTCCAAGGATTTTTACGAGGAATTCCTCCAAGGATTCCTTTAGGAATACTTTCAAGGATTCCAGGAATTCTTGCAAGAATTTCACCAGGAACTTCAAGAATTCTACGAGGAATTCCTTCAAAGATTTTTCATTGAATTCTTCTAATGAATACTCTTCTAATGAATTCTTCTAATGAATTTTTCCCACAATTTCTTCAGAAATTCTTTTAAGGATTCCACCAGAAATTCTTCCAAGAATTTTTCTGAGGAATTTCTCCAAGGATTCCTCTAGGAATTCTTCCAAGCATCCCAACAGGATTTCTTCCAAGAATTCCACCAGGAATTCCGAGAATTTCATGAGTAATTCCTCCAAAGATTTTTCAATGAATTCTTCCAAGGATTTCTCAATGATTTCTTCTAAGGATATCTCAAGGAATTCTTTCAAGGATCCCTTTAGGAGTTCTTCCATGGGTTAATTAAGATTGCTGAAGAAATTTTCCTAAGAATTCCTTCAGATATTCTTATAAGGATTCCACCAAAAATTCTTTCAAGAATTTTACCAATAAGTCCAAGGATTTTTATGAGGAATTCCTCCAAGGATTCCTCTAGGAATTCTTCCAAGGATTCCTTCAGAAATTCTTCTAAAGATTCCACCAGGAATTCTTGCAAGAATTTCACGAGGAATTCCTTCAAAGATTGCTCAATGAATTCTTCCAAGGATTACTCCAGGAATTCTTTCAAGGATTTTTTTCCAAGAATTCCTTCAGAAATTCTTATAAGGATTCCGCCAGAAATTCTTCCAAGAATTCCACCAGAAATTCCTAGGATTTTTACGAGGAATTCCTCCGAAGATTCCTCTAGGAATTCTTCCAAGGATTCCATCAGGACTTCTTGCAAGAATTTCCCCAGGAACTTCAAGAATTCCACGGGGAATTCCTTCTTAGATTGCTCAATGAATTCTTCCAAGGATTACTACAGAAATTCTTTTAAAGATCCCTTTAGAAGTTCTTCCATGGGTTCATTCAGGAGATCTTCCAAAGATTCCTTAAGGAATTCTTTCAAGAATTCCACCGGATATTCCAAGGATTTTTACGAGCAATTCCTCCAAGGATTCCTCTAGGAGTTCTGCCAAGGACTCCTTCAGACAATCTTCTAAGGATTCCACGAGGATTTCTTCCAAGAATTCCACCAGAAATTCTGAGAATTTCACGAGAAATTCCTCCGAAGATTTCTCAATAAATTTTTCCAAAGATCACTTCAGGAATTCTTTCGAGGGCTCAACCAGGAGTTCTTCCATGGGTTCATTCTGGAAGTCTTCCAAAGATTCCTGAAGAAATTTTACCAAGAATATCTTTAGAAATTCTTATAAGGGTTTCACCAGAACTTCTTCCAAGAATTCCATCAGAAATTTCAAGGATTTTTACGAGGAATTCCTCCAAGGATTCCTCTAGGAATTCTTTCAAGGATCCCTTTAGAATTTCTTCCATGGGTACACCCAACAAGTCTTCCAAAGATTCCTGAAGGAATTTTTCCAAGGATTACTCCAGGAATTCTGATAAGAATTCCACCAAAAATTCTTCCAAGAATTCCTCCAGAAATTCCAAGGATTTTTACGAGGAATTCCTCCAAGGATTCCTCTAGGAATTCTTCCAAGGATTTCTTCAGGTTTTTTTCCAAGGATTTTTCAATGAATTCTTCTAAGGATTCCACCAGGATTTCTTCCAAGAATTCCACGAGGAATTCCTCCAAAGATTTCTCTATGAATTCTTCCAAGGATTTCTGCAGAAATTATTCCAAGGATTTCTCAGTGAATTCTTCAAAGGATCACTTCAAGAATTCTTTTGAGAATTCCACCAGGAGTTCTTCCATGGGTTCATTTAAGAAGTCTTCCAAAGATTCCTGAAGATTTTTTTTTCAAGAATTCCTTCAGAAATTCTTATAAGGATTTCACCAGAACTTCTTCCAAGAATTCCATCAGAAATTCCAAGGATTTTTACGAGGAATTCCTCCAAGGATTTCTCAATGAATTCTCTAGATATTACTCTAGGATCTACTCTACTCAAGGACTACTCTAGGAATTCTTTCAAGGATCCCTTTAGGAGTTCTTCTATGGGTTCATACAGGAAGTCTTTCAAAGATTCCCAAAGATTTTTTTTCAAGAATTCCTTCAGAAATTCTTCTAAGGATTCCACAAGGATTTCTTCCAAGAATTCCACCAGGAATTCCGAGAATTTCACGAGGATTTCCTACAAAGATTTATCAATGAATTCTTCCAAGGATTACTCCAGGAATTATTCCTAGGATTCCTCCAAGAGATCTTCCATGAGCTTCTTTTCAGGAAGTCTTCCAAGTATTCCCCCAAGATTTTGCCAAGAATTCCTTCAGAAATTCATCTAAGGATTTCACTAGAAATTCTTCCAAGAATTCCTTCAAGGATTGCTCTTGGAACTCTTCCAAGTCTTCTTATCGTTTTTAGAAGGATTGCAGGTAGAATCCGATCTCCTGTTTGTGGAGTTGTCCAAACAGAAATTTCTAGGGAAGCAATTGGAAATATTATTGAGGGATTTCTGTGCAAGAGTACTTGGAAAAACCCATGGAGGAGTTTCTGGTAGACAGTATAAAGAAAAGAACGAAAAAAAATTTGGAGAATTTTTTATATGAATTTGCGAAGGAGTTCATGAAAACATTCTTGGAAAAACCATTTAAGTTTTCTTGAATGAAACACCAAAGTAGTTCCTATAGTTCCTAGAAGAAATACCAGGAGGAGCCTTTCTGAAAATCCCAGAAAGTATCTTAAAGAAATTCTGGAAGTATTTTTTTTGAAAATTTTCGGAAAATTGCTGAGGAATTCCAACAGATTTGTTTTAAATATAGAGGATTCTTCGAAAGAATCATTGGAATAATCCTTGAAAAAACTAAAATAAAAGAAATGATAAAGAAAACATCTTGTAGGACGATTTCTTTGTGAAGTTCTTAGAGGAATCCTAGAAAAATACTGTAGTATCTTAAGAATAGAAATAATACTGTAGTATCTTTAGAAGATTTCTTAGAGGTATTTATGTAGAAATTCTTGCAAAAAATCTTTGGAAGAAACCATGATTTATTTTTTTGAAGTTTTTGATGGAATTTTAAAAGGAATTCAAGAAAAAAATTGGTAATAATGCAAGTAAGATTTTCTCGAGAAATCTTTAGAAGAATTCTTGGAAAAATATCTACAGAAACATTCCGAAGAGCTATTGGTGTATTTGTTAGAGAATTTTTTTAGAAAAATATCTAGAGGAATATTTAGTGGAATATCTGGTCGATCTCTTGGAGAAAACCATGAAGGACTGGACATCTGGAATTCCAAACTGCTAACCGGTTCCTTATGGAAACTTTCAAGAATGGTGACAAATGAAGAACAAACACAAGTAACTTTGAAATGAAATGAAATAGTCGACTGACAAAACATTACACAATAGTCACAGTAGCTATTTGGCTTTAAGAAGGTTTTATAACAGTGTTTAAACCTTATTCTGTTCATTTGAACCATTACAAAACCAAAAAGCTTCAATCCGAAGCATCCCAAGTACCTTAAGTGGTTTTACCAAGGCTCAAAAGCAGTTGCTAATCTGAATTCTGAATATTAAAACCGTAATAAAACCTTATAGGCTACAATGCAGACGTCAAGTACGCAAAAGCTAAATACACGTCTTATAGAGGATGAACAAAACATAAGGCACTGCACACAAAACAACATAATAACTAATAATTTAGGAAAGAGAAGAAAGCCTGAAATGCGAGCAAAAGTAGAGAAATGCGGTGCAAATTTGGAAAATAAACGCACAGAAAATAAAAACACAAACAAAAAAAAATCGGGGTGCACTGAAAAAAACTCTTTGAATTTCAACATCATACATTGAAATGCAAGAACTTTCCGCCTTATCATACACAAACACAGTTTTACTAGTACTAGGTTCTTTGAAAAACGGGGGGATTAAATGTGTCGTAAGTAAACAAAACGAGTAAAGTTAATTGCAAATTTGTAACTTTTACAGAGCAGTCCAGTCTGTGGCTGCACCACTACTAACTACTAGAACTAATAATTCCGCACACGTCTGCTCTAGATGATTCTTTGGGGGCCTAAACGATTGATTGCGTGCGTGGCGCGTGGGTTGTTTCTCTTTGATTTGATGTTTCCAAAACGGTTTCACGAAAGACACTTACTTCGACATAAACGAAAATAATAAACAAACATTAAACTACTATAGGTACAGTACAATAAAATAATTGTCATAATTTACAGAAAATGTACAATGTTCGCGCGCGCGAGAGTCGCTCTAACTGCAGCGACCCCGGCGCCTTAATACTAAATTCTACTCAACAGCCGGTCGAATATTGTTTTACCTCTCTCGGAAGAGAGTTAACTCGGGTTTCTTGGTCACAAAAAAAAAACTCAAATTTCTACACTGGTCTAATTCTAGAGTGTACACTGGAAGTAAATCTCCGACTTCTGGATTGTAGAACATCTTTACTGAAGTTCAGTAAAGTTTTTTGTCGAAATTTGACAAATTTCATCAAATAATTTTGAGCGCCAAAGCCTGCGATTTACTTCCAGTGTATTCCTAGCCGAAACGCACGACTTCATGAGTAAAAAAAAAATCACTTGTTTGTATCTACTTTATCTACAATCCCTAGCCGGGAGTGCCCTAACAAACGGTCAACATTCGCTCTGCACCAGGGTGTCCTTGAGGGCGGCCAACTGCTCCTCCCCGAGTTTGATCTTGTCGGCGATCTCCCGCGAGTCCACGATCAGCTTGGCTTTCATGTTGATGAAGTAGTCGTAGTCGGCGTACTCTTCGATGGTGAGCGATTTTTCCAGTATCTTGGAAATGATCGCCCCCCGCCGATCGATGTCGTCCTTGAGCTGTTTGGCTTCGTCCAGCTGTTCCAGCAGCCGATCCCGCTTGGCCTCGAGGATTTTCTGTAATCAGAAGGGAAAGTCATATTAATTGATCACGTTCAAGATCTATGGTAGGACAGTAGTAACGTACCTTATCCGGGTGCGAGTCGTCCACGATGCAGTGCAGGGCGTTGTCGGTTCGTGCCAGACGGCCGGAAAGCGACAACAGCAACATCGTGATGTAGCCGACGTCGTCGACGTAGGAACGGAACTTGGACGCATCGCTCGGTCGAACCTTTTGGGCGACCTTGAGAGCGACGTCATTGCCGAGCATGTCGTTGGCGTTGCTCTCCTCGGCGATGCTCGTTTGCTCGTTCGACAGGACTAGTAACTTTTTGCCAAGACGTTGGACGAGCTCCTCCTGTGAATAGAAAAGGTATAGATCGAATGATTAGAATAACTGCTGACGTTTTGAGGTTAATATGAAAGGAATATTAGAATAGGTGGCCTGGGTGTGATGATATAATGCCGCTTCAGATTCGCCTGCAGATGGTCAGCTGTTCAATACGTGACCTGTCCATTTACACTTACTTTGTATCTTTCTATCAACTTTCGATCCTTTTTCTATACATACGACTTATGTAGGGTCTGGGACCATCTGGTCTGGGGAGGGGCCTATTTTTTGCACTTGCTGAATAACTTAGTCAATTTTTAACATATTGGCATGAATTTTGGAAAATGATGAGATACGTACCAGTCATGTACCAAAATTGAAGTAAATTGGTTAAAAAACGGCTGAGTTATAGAAGCAAATGTCCAAAATAGGTCCCTCTGTCCAAATAATCCCAGAGCCTATATACATGTATTGTATTGTAAGTGTAGTCAAAGCAAGGATCAGAAGCGGATTGAAAAATTGGAAGCAATGCACTCAAAAAATACCTACAGTAAGGACCCGATTTTGTCAGCCCCATTTTGCGACAAACTTTTTGCTCTCATTATCTTACGGTCACAGTTTAAGCAATTTCTTAATATTTATCATTAAACTACAGCTGAGACGCAAAACATAAACAAATAAAAAGTTTTAAAAACTGTTTTAGTTTTTTAAGAGAGCAAAAAATCCGTTTCGAAAAGGGGCTGACAAAATCGGGTCACTTATATACTTAGTTACTGAGACGGTCTTACGATAAATCGTTTATTGTTCTACTCAGTTTCAGCTAACTCAATGCCAATGAGCGTTCCCACATTTAACGAAAACTGAGTTGAAAAAAGACGTATCAAACGTAAAAAATTTCTCGTTTTTACTTAGGTTAACCAAGCCATGTGAAAATTACAATGTTTAAATGCTTTGAGATCAATGTACACAGCAGAAACACGTGTTCGATGAACAAATTGAGTACATAACTGACACTGATGAAGAATACTAGTGGTAGTCGAAATACGCGTATCAGTCAAAGGAAAAGCATAACAGGGCGCTAATAAATGGTATAAAACTGATTATACGAGGAGGGTATTCTGCTTAGAGGTTACAAAAAGTTGGTGCAAGATCAAATTGAAATTCAAATTGCGAAAAGAAATTTACGTGCTCCAGCGGGATTTGAACTTCCGACTCCCAATTCGCTAGATGGGCGTTTTTTCCTCCAAGCTACGGAACCACAGCATAGTTCATCCAAGACTTTCACCTAAAACTTGCCAAGTTTTTCTGTCAAGAAAGCCGCTAGGAGCATCGTTTGAGATTTCACAAGTATTTCTGAAAGTCTTGTTTGAAATTTCGTCAAAAGTTGATGTTTCAGAAATTAAAATTCCATTATCGTAGTATGGAAGCAAGGAATTCTCCAGTAATTCCTCTATGTATTTTAACCAGAAATTCCCCCGTGAAACACCAGAAATTCCTGTCAAAGGAATTATATCTAGCATCTTTGCAGTAGTTCTTAATAGCAGAAGTCTGACACAGATTCTTCCCCGAATTGAGGATTGAACAATGATTTTTCCAGGTTTTTTTTTCAACAGTTTCTCTAGATTTATCATCCAAAGCTTATAAAGGAAGCAATTCATAAGTATTTTTGACATTTTATTAAGCATCCTGTCTGCGAATATACCTGTGTTTGTTACACATTTCGAATATTTCATTCTTGTAACTTTACGAGGCATTCATCCAGAGATTTCTATATGAATTATGCCTAGAATTTCAAATAAACTTTACTAGGAATTCCTGGAGGAATTCCAATTGAAATTCTTCCAAGAATTCCATAAAAATACTTACGTACAGGAAATCCTCCAGGAATTCTACCATGAATTCCCATGGGAATTCCATGAAGAAATTTCATAAGGATTTCCACTAAGAATGCACCAGAAACTCCAGAAGGAATTCGCCGAAAAATCCAATAAGGAACAAGAAGTTTCCCTAAGGAATCCATCAGTGTTTTTACACGAAAACCCGAATTCCACCAAAATTTCACTGGGAATTTCACCAAGAATTTCTTTAGGAATTTACCAGAATGTCGATTAGGAGTGCTATCAGGAAGGGCACTTGGAGTTTCACCAGGAATTCTACTAGGAATTCCCTCAGATCTTTCACTATGATCTCCATTAGAAATTCATCAGGAATTCCACAAGAAATTCACCTAAAAGTCCATTAAAAGATCCACCAGGAGTTGCACTAGGACTTTCACCAGGACGTGAACTACGAGTTCTATGATAGAACTTCACAGGTATTTCTCTAGGAATTTTACTAAGAGTTTCACTAGAAATTCCAGCAGATCTTTCTTTAGGAGTTCACCAGAAATTGCACAAGGAATTCGCTAGAAAGTTCATTGGGAGCTCCATCAGAAATTACACTACAAGTTTCACTAGGAGTTTCTTGAGGAAATCCACTATTGGCGGAGCAGAACTGGTGTGATTGTTAAAGCACGTGACCATCACGCTGAGGATCTGGGATCGGATCCCACTCACAAAAGTTTTTTTTTTCTTTTGGAAGACAGGTAAAGCGTGGGTCTCGAGATGAAATATCCTATGGCTAAAAATATTGTTAATACAGATAAAAAAGAAAAAGAAAAGAATTTCACTAGAAATTCCACCAGGGACTTCCAATAGGAATCCTCAAGGAATTGACCAGAAAAGCGTTTAGGAACTCCTGCACTAGGAATTCCGCCAGAAACTCTACTAAGAATTCTGCCAATTCCACTAGCAATTTTACCAGTAATTCTACTAGGAGTTGCACCAGGAAATCCACTAAGAATTCAAGCAGGTAGTCTACAGGAAGAGTTCACCAAGTTTCGCAACAAAACTTTGCCCAGAATATCCCTGGTTATTACAGCAGAGTTCCGCTAGGAATTGTAAAGTTGCACCAAGAGTTCTTTTTAGGAGTTACACAAGAATCTCCAACGGAACTTCGACTACAAATATCTTCTGGAATTCCACTGGAACTGTGTTTATAAGATTTTCCATTAGGACTTCCCTTTACAGCAGTTTCTGATATAATTTCTTGGCAAATGCCTAAATACCTTCCTGAGAGAAGTTACAGCAGACATTTATGGCAATATTTTGAATACTAAACAAAACTATTATACCAAAGCAAACCCAGCCGACATACATGTTGATTTTTTTTTAGGAGAATCATAACATACTTAACTCGCTGTATTATGCAAGAGGTATATACTTTGGTTCATATTCATACTCACATACATTCATGGTTTACATGGGCAGCTATTTGTCTCTAAGAGCTTTATGAATAAGGTTCATACTCACGTAGCGACAGGGAGCTACGATATATCGAGTAATGAGTTCTAATACTCTTTCAAGATTTCGATAGTTCTCAAGCATAATCAGTCTAAAACGATTATGAAATCGCCTTAAGCACCCTTAATCGCCCACGAAACTACATGGACCACACCTCTAAGAAGCCATCTAAAACCCCTTTGAAGCCTCCTGAAATCCCCCTACAATGCCTTGAAATGCTTTGTAACCACTCTAACACCGCTTTTCTGAAACATACGCAAACGAAAAGCCTGTGAAATCTCTTGAATATACTAGGAAAACCTTCTCAAACGGAATAAAACGTTTCAGAAACTACATTGAAACGCCCCTGAAGCTCACCTGAAAGTTTCATTATTTCATTTATTTAGGATCACATCGTTACATTACCATAAAACAAAATTAACAAATTCTTGCACAACACTCAGTTCGTGGCTGTCCTCCATCCTCGATCGCGTCCCATATTTGCCAGATCTTTCTGCACCTGATTAGGGGCCACGAAAACTCCTCTGTAACCTAGCTATGACTTCACCGACAAGATCTTCTAGCCTCCTAACGTCCTTTGCAATCTTGGAATTCATTTAGGTAATAGAGGCTTACATTGAAAACATAACCTCAACGAATTCTCATACGATTTGTAAACATTGCCCTCATAAATTGGTTGAGACCAAGGACGGCTGTATAGTCGGGCGTCGAACGAGAGAAAGGGAAGAAGATGATGATGACGTCACTGTGCAAGCTCCCATAAACTGATTCTATTTAGGATAAAATTTAATATACCATTTTCAGAAGCTGACGATCACTTCGACATCTGGTGTCATTTTCTAAGGGACATGCGACACTAAAACTAACATGCTCTCACTGTTGTTCTTAGGCACGCTCAGAGAGTGTTGGGAGTGGACATCTAAGGACCGAAGGAGATGGTGAATTGTGAGGAAAGAACGTGGGGTGAGGTGGGCGTTGGATTCAGGTTGGCTTTCTACTTCACAGAATTGTTACTTGTTCTGTGGCGGAGTTGGTTAACACGCCCTGTCTAGCGAACTTGGGGAGACGTGGGTTCAAATCCCACCAGAACTACGTGTTTTTTTCGCAATTTTTCCACTCAATTTGTCCATTTTTCAACACATATTGTGCCTATGAACTTCAGGGATTACGTATAATTTAATAATGCCTTGCCCCTATTCGTAAGGGTTATGCCTTAAATATATGAAAAACACGTCGTGAATGCTTCTAAGGACTCCAAACTCCAGGCTTGTCCAAACTCCAGGCATGCAAATTCTGCTCTTTGGATTTACACCATCAAAATCGTAATAAATTTGCAATCTTTCCATTTCAACTGAAAGAATGGTCCTAAATGTCATTTGGAGCTGTCAAATAAACTGATCTCATTAATTGACGGGGTTTAGAAATAAATAAACATATTTTCAACATGATAGGTTCAACAGTATTAAAATACAAAAGCATTAAAGCATACTTTTGGGCGTTTATCAGTATTTCTGAAGCAATTTACAAAGTAGATTCCAATTCGTAAAAAATACGCTTCGCTAGAAGATCCAAGACCAATTTTGATTCTACTATGATTGATCTACCAAGAAAAGCGGCCATGACGATCAAATGTTTCATCAGAGATATTTAATGCCCAATAGGGTGATTTTATATTGGAATAACTCAATCGCCGACAACTTGATTGGAATTGCAGAATAGCAGCTAGTAGCAGCCATATTTGATTTCAATGTCTCCAAGGGATCCTTAAGAAAGACATGTATGGACCGGTTTGTATGGGGAAAATTTGTTTATTTTAAAGTGGCATTATTTAATAGTTTTACAATAAACTTTTCTAAGTCTGATATGCCATTCGAAAGGTTTATAAGTAACCTTTAAGAAACTACTTCATAAGTTCAACATTTTCTATTGAAGCCGAAGATATGTAAAGATGAACAATTCATTCATTTTGCCAAAAATTGCTAATGGTCTCATTCTGCTGCCAATATCTCGATAAGTACAGGGGATGGCCAAAATGTTTGGGATAGGCAATTTTTTTTCCCTCACAAAAAAGTTCAACATGCTATAACTTTTCATAGAGTGCATCAAAAAATCTCAAATTTTGACTGTTTAACAACCTATTATATTTGCATAATTGGTACAAATTTGAGCTTGATTGGTTAATCTTTCGCGAAGTTAGAACCGTTAGGGTAAAACACTATTTTTTAGACAACTCATATTTGAGCTGTCATATCTCGGAAACCAGTGAACCGGATTGAATGAAATTTTTAACGTACACTAACAATATACAAATGCTTCACAAACTATTAAAACATAGATACTTTTTGAACGTTGGAAAAAGTTATCATGGATTGACACTTTTTGGGTTTTTCTCGAAAAAATGTATTTTTTTTTACATCAATGTCAATAAATTTTAGTGTTGATGTCCAAAGATCAATCAGATCAATCAATCCAATCAGATATATTAGAGCCAATTGAGATTAAAGGAAGAACACGTTTAGTAATTTTTGTGTGGTATTGTAAATTTTACTTATTTTCCTCTATATGGGTAAAACTTTCAACCCGGTATAACTTAATTCGCCGTGAGAGAATATTACATTTTATAACGTTGTATTAAGTATCAATATATTGTTGAGAAACGTTAAAAAAATCATTCATTTCGGTTCACTGGTTTCCGAGATATAACAGCTCAAAATGAGTTGTCCAAAAAATAGTGTTTTACCCGAACGGTTCTAACTTCGCGAAAAACAATTCAATCGAACCTAAATTTGTACCAATGATGCACATATAACAGGTTGAGCTCTCGTCCTGTCACGTTTTGCTCGATTCCGCGTGTATTATCGATTCGGCCGGTTAAATTGCTGGTGGCGCTATGCCTTCCGACAGCAAGCATTTGGGCTAATTGTGATCAGATCCGTTTTTTATTTGTGCGATACGTGGTGACATGGGACAGGACTTTGTATGGTTCTGCTGCTTGTGCTATGGTTCAGTGTTAAAGTGGTACTTTTCCGCGTGTGGAATAAGGCTGCATGTTTCGTTATTCGTGTCAATTTCCCGGATCTCAGTGGAATAGAAAAAATATACCAATCAACGAGTGCCCACCGCTGGAAATCAGCTTACAGTAGCGTCATCCGCCAGGTGTTTATTCGTCAAGCTACTAAAATCAGCTGAGGATTGCAGGATTTATCAAATGGGTTGCCTCGCACTTTAATGTTCCGTTCGTGTGTTTAGGTCGGTTGGATACCGGCAACTGATGCAAGCGGAGTCAGTTCGAGTCGTATCCGCATGTGGGTCGTGATTACTTTTTTTTTATTTGCTCGTCGTGCTGGTTGTTCTGAGGATTTTGCAGTGAAAATCGAAGTCAGTGAAAAAAAAAAATTGTATAGAAATAGTGAAAACATCCGATGCATCGGAATATGATAGATGTCTGCTGACAGAGGTGAAATAGAATTATGTGGTGGTCATTATGTCAACGCCGCCTCGGATTCGTTTTGACCTGTGTTTCAATGCTCCAATGTTAAAAAAACGCAAAGAACAAAGAAGAGGATGGTGTAACTAATGTTTTTTCTCATTGATGGATGGATGCAGCTTTTCTTTATGATCAATGATTTAATTGATTGCCGGTTCAAATTGGGTGAGATCTTTCTAATTTTTATATTGTAGTTATTGTACCATTTTCTTTATCAAACTTGTCAAACTTGACCATACAAATGGGAAAGATTAGTAGCGGTAGTTTTTTGTTTCGTTTCAGAGAGCGAGTATAGGCGCTTAAGCCTTAGGCATTAGGGCCAGGGCATACGATGTAAATGTCATTGTCCCATCCCTGGAAATTATACTACCATGGAGTGTGCATTAACCTTCTTAGCTACGCCACTCCCAACGGTTATACGTACATACCCCATCCCCCTGCAAATGAAGCGGTTGGTACGGTTGTCCCCGTTTCATCCTTTATCATATTCAAAAATTGCGTCAATAATGTTATTCATACGTGGGTAATCTAATTGCCGCTAGTTTTTGGACTTTCTTCAAAACCATTAGTTTGCACAGTGGGCCTGGCCGTTTTAATATTTGTATCACATCATCCCTGATATGCTGCAAATATTAATATTGACAAGAAAATATCTGAAGCATTTCTGATATTTCCAGGATGCTTTTCAATACTGGCTGTGCAAGCACTAGAATAGAATAGAATAGAATAGAAAATGATGCACATATAACAGGTTGATAAACAGTCAAAATTTGAGATTTTTCAATGCACTTGTTGAATTTTTTGTGGGAGAAAAAAAGAAAAAAAAACATTTTGGCCACCCCCTGTATATGAACTAGCAAACTAATATTCTAGGGTTTATTGGTACAAGTGGTATACTTGCAACTACTGAACCTAAATCTCAAATTGAATAAAGTCAATTTTCGATTTTTGGCCACATGAATATCCTTAGTGCACCGGTAGAGCAGGCCATAGGTTTATAAAACTGAATGAAACCCCATCATGCGACACATCAAAATAAGCCAATTATTGTAACCTTTAGCATGGTTGAAAAAATGCGAGGAGTGCATCAATGGAGACCGAAAATTCCATGACGTCAGCCCAAAATTCAAAATGGCGGCCTAAAACTCAAGATGGCGGTTGTTTCAAGTGTTTTAGGCTCTTAAAACATAAATTATGGTCATATTTGGTATGGCCGTTTAAAGAGGTTTCAGGCTCTAAAACAATTTAATAAGTGTATATTTTGTATGGGAAAAATGTCCGGAGTCCAAATATGGTGACTACAGTATCCAAGATGGCGACCCAAAATTCGAAATGGCGGCTGTATTGATGAGTTCTTTGCTTTAATCCATGATATATTGGTATCTTTGGTACAGGGAAGATGCCCAGAGTCCAACTATGGCGACCAGAACATCTAAGATGACGGCCCAAATTCCAAGATGGCGACCAACATTCAAGATGGCCAAAATTCGGTCTACGTGGTTTATGAATAGTCCTTAAGAGTGCGTTTTGAAGTTTTCGAGCCCAAATACAATTATTTCTTCCAGGTGTTAAGTTTGTTCCAAACCTTTTTGAATAAAAGTCTTTCATTCCAAAAATCATAAAAAAACTTTTGATTTTCAAAAGTTATGACAAAATCATTTGGTCGAGACACAGACCAAAAAAAAATTGGCGATGCTTTTTTCAACACATTGAATATAAAAGATATGAATTTCAAATCGTATTTTATTTTGGGGCATAATAAGGTACAGCTTATCAAACAATTTTCCGTACAGCAAATTTTTCGTCAAATTATATTTTTATTCAAATGTTTATAACTTTTTTGTACGTCAATCAAAAACGCTGAAATGCTTAATTAATTGGTATGCTTAATTAAGCATAAATTTAAGGATGTACGCTGAAGTTTTTTTTAAGACTTAACGGTACCGTGTAAAAAAAAACGCATTGTTTCAAAAAACGCCGTGAAAAAACCGCGAAATTTAAAAAAAATGTCGGTAGATGTGGTTCTGACTATTTTACGCGGGTTTTTAAAACAAAAACGCGATTTTTAACGACGTTTTTTTGAAAGAATGGAATCAATCGGCTTTAAATTTGATCTGGTTTCAAGTATCTCTGTCACTAAAGTGTTCAAAAATGGTCTCACAAGCAGTGGAAATCGACTAACACTAGATTCGAGCTCTTGCCCCAGGACACTCAGCGGTGAAACAAAAGTTCGAAATTGATGCACATTTACAAAAAAAATACTATTTCTACACGGCTTAGCATTCCAATTAAAATGTTATCAAATGCTCCAGCTTTTATGAAAAAAAAAAACAGAAAAGCTTCTCCAAAAGCCAGGACTGCAATTTGTCTCCAATTAGCCTAGCGATTAAGGCTATGGATTGCCAATCCGGAAACGGCGGGTTCGATTCCTGTTCCAGTCGGGAAAATTTTCTCGATTCCTTGGGCATAGTTTATCATTGTGCTTGCCTCACAATATACAAATTCATGTATTGGCAGGCAAAGAAAGCCCTTCAATTAATAACTGAAGAAATGTGAGCACTAAGTTGAAGAGAGGCAAGCCAAGTTCCAGTGGAAACGTAAAGTCATAAAGAAGAAGAAGACAACAATTTGTCAAAAATATCAACCTGTTGAGTTTTATATAGCACAGGCTGCTACTGAAAACTCTAAACCGAATTGCAGTAAGAATTTTGAACAAAAAAACAACAGAGACGTAGTCCTACGTCAAAAAGACACAAATGCCGTCTGCAACCAGAGGCTGTACAACAGCCTGAATAAAATTTAATATAGGACAACGGACACACGCAGTATGCACCAGTGGATACGGGGAAGAAACTATTATCTTGGAAAGCTTCATCACCTGGAGCGAGAATCGAACCCTCACCCCATAGCGTGGGAAACCTACGACGATTTCCCCGCAACCCCTCAAGATACACCGGGCAAGTACTGGAAAGCATGAATTAGAATATAATGCGAAGGTTATTCTCATTACACTTTTTGGGTTGTTTTTTTTTGGTTGGGCTTCTAAAACCGTCTATCCCTGTCTATTGTGCCCAGTGTTCATCAAGGTAAGAGACATTAATTTCTAATGTGGTTTTCAAAGTCTTGTGATCTGTTGGGTAGCTCAAATCGGTCACCAAAGTGACCACAGCCGCTACTACAACATCTTCAAGAATAAAAAGGTCGGAAAACGAGAGAGATATGTAATCACCATGATCTGCTGACATCGTCAGATATACAGATCTAACCTATTTTCGTATTCATATTTTGGCGGCACAGTACAGCAAGCCCTTGGGATTCATAGCATCACTTATGAAGTTATGAAACAATAACCGTGAACTTATATTTCCCTGACTCACGAAAGATCTGTACCAGTACAAAACCGTGCCGAAATGTTACGTAAGAAATCCGGCCTCAACGATCTTCATCATAAACCAAGCCCTAGCCAAGCCTGAATCCGCTCCAACCTCACCCAAGCCAAGCTAATCGCAGCACCCCATTCTGGCACACATTTTATTCCAAAGAAAAGTGTGCGCCGCCAAACGATTGTTACAAATTGGATTCGGATATGCCGAATTAGGCCAAATGACCAAAACAAACAATCACCATTGCCGGGCCCCACCGGGTTTAGAAACACACACACCCACTCGAACACTGATCGCGATTGCGATTTGCGAATAAAAAAATGTGCGTTTTTCGCGTACCAACTGATCCCGTGCTCGGCAAATCGATGGCAGCTTTTGAAGATCACATCGTCGTCGCCGATCGTGAACGATCTCGTTGGCCATCATTGGGTATGTTGTATCTCAACGAACGCGGGTGAAGATGCGCCGGCACGCGTTATTTGGCCTATCAGCATCAGCAGCAGCGTTTCCCTTTCTTGTTGGTGATTACGACGCGAGATGAAGAACCCGAAAATGCGATTCAAACGATCGCGAGAGTGATCGCGCGCACACGTGCGTTCGCTAACGACGGCGGTTGGTGCGAGACTGTCGTCTTGGCGTGAATGGTCTGTGATCGCGTTTGATCGCGCAGCCCAATAGTAAGTGGTACCTACCTAGTTAGGACCAAAGCGGTTCCACCGTTCCCGCGGCGCGACGACGACGAGGTGGTAATTGCTATGGACAATATCCAAAAAATCAGTAAGTACAACCGTCGAAGGCCACGTACTCGACGTTAGGGACTAGGTAGGTATTTGTAACGCACAGCAATCGAAATTTTATGACATCAGAGAATGATTAAATAATGCGGCTGGTTGGGTGTCAATAGCTGTGTAGGAGGCGATCAATGCACTTGCCCGATCGTAAAAGATCTACGAAGCGTTGCGATGCTTCATTGTTGATCTTGGAGCCACTCGTAACGCGTTCGAGTACGGATAGGCAAACAGGTGGAGCGTTATACTGCTTTTCAGAATTCGACGATCAGTTTCAACAGCCATGATATTTGCAGGTATCACCAAAATTTGAGGAATTGTTTTGAATATTCTTTTATCGGATTTCCATTTTGAGTTATTTCTGGCGTAAAAAATGTTTTACACTACATTGAAAATGATATTGAACTTTTAAAAATTTATCGCATGACATATCGTAGAGAAAAGCAGGATAAGATAGAGACGAAGCGAACGAAGAATCGCATAAATCTGCGCTGATCGGGCCGCTACCGAGTAAATATTTTGCGAACGGATTGAGGCGACTTTTATCGCAGCCCTTCTGTTGACAAAGTGCTGAAGTTGATTTGTGAGTTGATGGATTAATGGCTGGTTCAACAACACTTCATACGAGTGTGAGAATTTGTGATTTGTGTCTTGGAATCATCGAAAGCTTCAGCTTCATAACCATCACAGAGCAGAGCGCATTGCATGTTTGCACGTCGATCAGTCAGTCAGGTGTGCCTCAGTACAGGTGGATTGACCAGCCTGCTAACTCAAAAGCAATGACATTGCGCCGATGATGATGGCAAATGAAGCATTAGAGAGTACCAGATAGAGAGGTGGTGAACTATTAGTAATTGGTTGTTATGCTCTCAATGCGGCTTCTCATGATCTTGTTCGGTGCATTTGGTTCATACATAGGATGAAGGCAGAGCTACATGACAAATTGAAGTGATTGAGCAATGTGGAGTGTTTTGAATCGTTACAAGTTCGTAAACGTGATTAAACATAATTATCTCACTCAGCGTTTGAGTGGTTCGATTTCACCTGGACCACTCGAAAAATGTGGTTATCTGATCATGTTTTGCTTGTTGTTGTGATTGGACGAGTAGAATGTTGTCTAATACCTGTCTTCAAAGCTTCCGCATGTCAGATGGTCGGCAAATGATGAAAGAGATGTTCGGGCGTGTGACAAATATCAGAGGCAGAATTCCTTCAGGAGTACCATCGAAACGTGCCTCTGGAGTCGACCTATTGACCATCGAAAGTTCCTCTAACAGTTTCATCTGGAATTCCTCTAGATGTTCCATTGAGAACCTCTCAAGGAGTTCAATGAGGAATTCGTTCATTAGTCCTGCCAGGAATTCCTCTAGGAATTTCTTCAGAATTCCAGGAGTTCGAAACTCCAGCAGAAGTAACAACAGAAATTCTTATAGGAGTTCCTCCTCGAATTCCAATCAAAGAATCCTCTAGTAGTTCCACCAAGAATTCCTCTAGAAGTGCCATCGGAAATTCCTCTAAAAGAATCATCACAAAGTTTCTAGGAAAATTCTTCAGCAGTTATGCCAGAAGTTTCCATAGGTATTCCGCTAGGAATTATTTTGAAAGTTCCAAAGAGAATTTCTCAAAGAGTTCCACTAGGGTGCCTGTACCAGTTATCGCACTACCTTTTTTTTTATTCCTGTTCGGGTTTGTCACTGCGACCAGTTTTTAGATCTATTGTGACATTACTCGTATCCTTAGTGTAGTGCATGTCGCATTACTCAATTGCCATTGAGGGGCAATAAAGTATCGATTTTGATACAATTTTTGTTTTGTTTTCTTAGAAAACAAAACAAGAGTACTGATATTGGCCATGCATCGGAAACCTAGCACCACCCTTGTTTTACTGCTAAATTCTCCCCAGTAAGAAGTTTAGAACCCGGGTTTTAACATTAGCAGCAATACCATTCCAATAATGGAACATATGTTCAGTAATAAGGATTCTAGTATGTTCCTTGCATACCAGCACTTACCTGTCTTTGAAGAGTTTGTACATACATGGATCCCTAACCCGATTTGATGTCCTTTGCATCAAGTTTAGCCTCGGATGGCGAGGTTTTTAACTATCTGCAAAGTAAAGTTGGTTAACTTAGTTTTATTCAGAGACCGTAAGCCACCACGATACCAGTGACAAGGACTAAATACTATGATTCCTTGAATTGCCAGAACGCATATTCCAAAATTGGAAAAGTAGGACGACACTAGGTTTCGGTAGATTTTACTCCGTAACGCAACACGAAAAGGTGATCTACCCACGTTACGGGCTCCGTTAACGATCGAGCATCTTTGAAACCCCCTCAATCATTCATCCATCAGCACGGGTCGCCTGACACCTTGGATTGGGGTTCCCTGTTTGGTGGGCTTTTACCCCCGGAACAGGGGGTCCGTAGTGCTATTCTAAGCCGGCAGCTACACGGGCACTACCTTAGGAAAACTATTTCTACAAAAATAAGAAGAAGACCGACGAATTTCATCGATATGTCAAATGATTGATTAGTTTTCATACTTTACAGGAAAAATATAGAAACGGAGCCAAAACTACTTTTAGTATTTATTACGGCGTGTGCCAATGATAGGAACCCTGGACACATTTGTTATTATTATTATTTTTTTTTTATTATCGAGATTTTCAGCCCTCGGCTGGTTCATCTCGAACACATTTGTTAATCTGGATTCCACTTCGCACTATTTACATGCATTCCTTACGGGATTAGCCATATCTGGTGCACTGTGGCGAAATAGGGTGCAAGGAAGCCGAAAAGTTCAGGAAAATGATTTATTTCTATCATAAGTCGAGCAAATTATGAAGTTTGAATAATTGCAATCATCTTTTGTGAACGTGATCTATTGTTCACGAAATTTTTCTTGTTGATTTGCATCTTTAAAAGATGAAAATCAACTATGGCGAATTTGAGATACTATAGCCATAACTGGTACACTGAGCCTATTTGTTTCATTGAGTTCACAAATTATTTATTTAGATTAGATTAGATTCACTGGGAATTCATCAAGGAGTTCCTTCGGGAATTCCTGCCGGAGTATCACTGGGATTTATTATCAAAATTTCAACGGGAATTCTTCCCGTTACTCCGGAAAGTCCACTCGAAGGACCTCCTCCGCTAATATCCAGGTATTGTTGTGGGAGATCCATCGTGAATTCCTCCAGCAAATCCACAGTAAATTCCTCCCGAAGATCCACTGGGAACTTCACTTGGGGTTCTCCTCGAAGTTCTAACGGGAATTCATCTAGGAGTTCCACGGGAAATTCCTATAGTAGTTGCATCGCATATTTCTCAATGAGTTCGACAGGGGTTTCTCTGGAAATTACGACGGTAATACTGCCAAGAATTTCTATGGAAATTCCACTGAAAAACAATTTTCCATTTATTACGTAATGCCTAAATGTTTATTTTCTCACTCCTCTCCCCTCCGTAGCACTTCTTTATTCGAAAATCCTAAAATTTTTGCATGAGTCGTAACGCTTGCTGGTACATCACCACCCCCTAGAGCATTATGTAACTTGTAGACGGCGCCCTAGAAACTTGATCGGGAAGTCTCGCAGGACTATCATTAATTTCTGTATGAGTTATGGTTGGAATTCCTGTAGGAGTTTGAAAAGGAATTCTTTTAGAAGATATGCCAAGAAATCCTCTATAAAGTTCCACCGGAAATTCCCTTAGCAGTTTATCCGGAAAATTATCTGAAGTTGCAACAACAATTCCTCTAGGAGTTCAACCGGGGATTTGTTTTAGAAGTTCCACCACAAATTCTCGCAGGGCTACCTGAAATTTCGCTACTACCGGAAATTACTGTAGTAGTTTCACCGCAAACTTTCTGAAAGTTTCCTCTAGAAATTGCATGGAACATTACTCTTCCCGAGAGTTTCACTGGGATTCCTTTCTTTCAAATTCCTCCAGGATTACCACTGGAAATGCCTCTAGGAGTTTCACTTTAATTTCTTTAAGAGTTCCGTCATAAATACGTTTAGATAAATCAGAAAATCTTCTAGGAGTTCCACTTACGTATTTCAACAACAAGGACGCTTAGTACTTATCGAAAACCACTTTAATGACAAACAAATTTGTATTCAAACTGAAGCTTAGTATCGAGGCTAGTAGTACAAAGTTACTAAACAGAAATTAGTTTCGGAACTTTTCTAAATTTGACGAATTTCGGAAAAAAAAAATGCGTGCGGCCCTCCCGAATCTCGAAAGATTGTTTATATGACTGAGGTTTTTGTTCATAAATAGTTAGCTACAATACCAAGCTTTGGTTTAAGCATAAAATTGTAACATATATTTTCAGTTTTTATTGATTTCTTGCCAAATGTTGTGCGAAAAGCGCTGAGCACCACTGCTCTAGGAGTTCCACCGGAATTGAGCTCTACCGGCGAATTCTCGTACAAGCTTCACCAGGAATTCGTCAATGACTTCCAGATCAGGAAGTCTTTTTTTTCTGTATTAACGAGATTTTTAGCCTTGGGCTAGTTCATCTCGGGACCCACGCTTTACTTCCCTTCCGAAGAAAGAACCCACATTTTGTGAGTATGTCGGGAGTAGGATTCGATCCCAGGTCCTCGGCGTGATAGTCAAATGGTCTAACCATCACACCAGGTCCGCTCCAGAGATCAGGAAGTTTTCAATGGCAATCGTCTGGAATTTTTTCCATTTTCCAGCAGTTTTGTAAAGATTCCCTACAGGAGATCGACCTGGAATACTTTTAAGAGCTTTTCTGGAAAACTCTTAGAAAAATTCCCCGTGGACATTTAGATTTAGAAGTTTTACCCGGTGAAACTCCAAGAATGATTCCCGGCTTAACTCCTACAGGAATTGCCGGTGGAACTTCTGGAGAGATGTTTGAGGAGATTCTAGAGGAATTCTCAGTATAACTTCTGGTGTAATTTTGGTAATAATTCTGGTGTATTCAGCATTTAGGGTTAAGAACTTTTCGTTAAGGAAACTTCTTTGATATCCTTGGGTATACAGTATCTACATATTTGCCACACGATATCTTAGAACACTGAGCACACTTAGAACACACAGCTGAGAAGCATACTCTGTCTCAGTTGTGACGTTTCACCAAGAAGAACAACAAGACTATTTATTTGTTTGTGTATCACAAGAGTAACAGACATGAATATCCCCATGAAGGTTCAACCATGTGGCACCGGGTTTTGGAGCGAAAACTATACGAACTTCATTGTCGTTACTCAATTGACCACTTTCCGGGATCGCTGTAACTGGTTCCGCATTTACTAGGCATTACCAGAACCCTTCAAAAATGATTTTAAAGAATGTGTTCCTCATTTCAGAGAAGTATGCGGAGAAGTTTGCATTACCATTGACAAGTCACACAAATTCGTAGGTTGTTACAGTCTCAGACCGCTGTTATGAGCATTGTCTTCTTCCCGTCCGTTACCAAAGCACAGAGTTTTGGGGCTAATAACTGACTCTAACACAAGATTGACACAATCCTCCAACGGTTGAAATCTATCCTTGCAAAAACTGAGTGATGGGAAAGGAAGAACCGTTGGATACCTAATAAAGGTATGGAGAGACCTCTACGTCCTCTCTTGCCGAGACGCCACGGGAATTTCGGTGTGATTAGTGAGCGAGTGAAGTCCAAAGGATACGTTTGGTCAACGTTTAGACACCACAACGATATACAGGAACAAACTCACCAAATTGTATGAATTTCAGTACTCTTCAGACGAAATTTTAGACTTCCATTTGCGGATCTCGGACATCTCGCAGTAATATCACAAGAAATTACACGGAAATTACGCACAACAGGAAGACTAATTTCGGCACCCCGATGGGAATAACTACTATCGCTAATTTCAATTTTCAAGCTCTTTCGAGATAAAATTTACGGAAGGCCGTTTTTCAAATTTGGTCGGTCATATATGTATATTCAAAACAACACGTAGCAAAAAAACGCGTGACAGTTTCGAAAACGCAGCCGCTCGCGCGCACAGTCTGCAACGATCAGCTTCTTTTCTCTGAGCAACATTCAGGGCTTGAGAATTTCTCGAGAAATTATATCTGGGGATTCCTTCTGGAACTTTCATCTAGAGATTTCACCCTGGATGTCTTCTGTTGATTCTTTCAGATTCCCGTAAAGATCTGGGAATTTCTCTAGGAAATCCCTTAGAACCTTCTTTAGGGATTGCTACAGGAGTTTAATCTGAGATCCATGAATATGATCTAAGGATTTCTCCAGGACCTCCAGAAATATTCTCATAAGGAACCTCTGTAGCTCCTGTAGAATTTTCATAAGAAACTTCAGAAGAATTCCCATAAATAGCACCTGGAAGATATTTTATAAGCAACAACAGGAGAGCTCTTCTTCTGAAGGATTTGCAGAAGGACTTCTTGAAGGATTTCCATAAGAGGCTCCTGGAGTATTCCTAAAAGGAACACTTGGAGCGTTTCCAGAAATACATTCGGAAGAACTTCCAAGGAGGATTCCTGGAAGAAACGCAGTTAACAACTACAAAGATAATCATAGAAGAAAGCCAAAAAAAGCATTTGTAAGAATTTAAGATAAAAGCTCCTGCAGGAATTTCAGAAGAAACTTTTGGGTTCATTCTTGGTCGAGTCTTAGAAGGAACTCCTGATACATTTCTAGAAAGAATATCAGAAGGAATCTTGAAGAATCTCGAAACGAGTAAGTAAGTCATCTTCCTCTCGTACAACTTGTATGATCGTGTGGTTATGGTGCTCGGTAAGACACTTTTTTGCAGAGGATCTAGGTTCGAATCTCGTTGGTGGCAAATTTATGTTATTTGGCTTCTGCTAATTATCGCGGTAACTGGGATAAAGTTGGATAGTAAAAATGAAAAGAGCGATTTCCAATTTTCGGCTATCTTTGATCGTGGACAGCAGAAACGGCCGATAAGCATTTCTCACATGAAAAGTAATAACAGATATGATTGGTTGCTAAAAAAACGCTGTTTTTTCGTCTCATATTGCTAATAATTTCATTCTCTGGTTACAACCCATATTATGTTCATTAGAATTCCGATTCCTGGTGTACATTCTAGGATTTATCAAGAAATTCTGTCAGAGCATTCTTACAGGTATCCAGAAGTAAATTTTCAAAACTTGCTCCCAGATTTTTGGGCAAGTTTAATCAGAAATTCTTCCAGGGGTTCCATAAAAAAATCAAAAAAATCTGTCGGCTAAGACATACAACAAAAAGTTATTCAAGGATTCTATTAGGATACCCGTTAGATACTTTGCACGGCTTCCACATGGAACTACTTCAGGAGTTTTTCCATGCATTTTGAAATATTTCTGGTAAACTGCATTTATGTTCACCTCACTTTTCTCCAAGACTATTGTCTAGAGTTCGTACAAAAAAATTTCCAGAGATTACATTTAAAAAAAATCTAGTATTCTAGCAGATCATTTTTGAGTAATTGCATCAAAACTCTTCTTGACGATTTCTCGTAAAATTTTAAAGTGTTTTAAAGTTTTAAAGGGTTTTTTACCCCTTCATTAATTTTGTGGATTGGATAGTGTAATCAGTTGATTGCATTCCAAAATTTGTAGCAAATTCCATAAAAAAGGTCATTGTAATGCTTCGGCAGATTACTGATAAGATGTGTGATAAACTATTTCCAGTACTGTCATGGTAAAATCAGAGCTAGTTAGTCAAGGTTCTCCGATTTCAGCGACCCTCCACTGTCATATTCCCATGGAATTCCTGGAGGAATCGCTTGAGCAATTCCTGAAGAAAGTACTGTAACAACTTTTGAAAGATTCTATGGAACAACTTTTGAAGAAATCCCTGCTGAAATTTCTAAAGTAATTTTAGGAATATTTTAGAAATCTCTAGAGATATTTCCGAAAGTTTCGCTGAGGAAATTTCAGAATTACTTAACAAAATATCTGGAGAAAATTGAAAATAAATTCCTGAAAGAATTTCTGAAAAAAACATAAATATTTTAGGAATTCATTGATGTATTTTTTTGAAGACATTCCAGGAGGAATACCGGAAGAAACACCTGGAAACCCCTGGTGGAATACCTAACAAAACCTTTGGATATATTTGTGGAAAAAAAACCTGTTGAAATCCCGAAAAAAATCTAACATTTTTTTTAATGCATTTCTAGAGGTATCCATAGGGAAATTCATAGGGGAACGCTTGGAAGAAATCCTGGAGAAACTTCTAAAAATACAGAAGATGTATATAGAAAAATTTCTGAAGGAATCCTTGGAGCAATTACTTGAAGAAAAATGTCTTGACGGAATATGTAAAGGAATGCGAAAGGAATACCCTCATAATCTTTTGTAGAATTCCTAAGTAATTCTTGGAGAAATTTTCAAAGGACTTCTGATTCTCAATGTATCCGTGAATCATTTTCTAAAAAAAAATCCATTGAGTATTTTTAAGAAAGTACATGAAGGTTTTCTAGATGAATGCTGTGAAAAATAAGTTCTTGGAAATATGTCTGGAGGGCATTTTAAATTCTAGAAGATATTGTGAAAGAATATCTGACAAAATGTCTTAAGGATTTCCCGGATGTTTTTTTTTTCAATTTCTGAACAAATGTCTATAGAAATTTCTGAAGGGATCTCTGAACGAATTTGTGAAAGAATCCATGAAGGAATTCCTGCTTTAATTCATAGATAATTTTTTGAAAAAAAAATGGAGAAATTTCAAAACTAAATCATGATTTTGGGAAGTTTTCTTCGGAGACCATCGTAATAAAGCTGAAAATTCTGGGATCACTTACGTTTATTTAGCACCGCAGAATTGCAACAAATGGCAGCCGAGCAGATAGCGGTACAAACCTACACTACTCGTACAGAAACATCGTTCGGCAAATATAGCACAACCAGTAATCACGCTCTATCAAGTGCTTGTTACGAATCTCCAAATTTCCGAAGGAACCCCTTGAGGTATGTATTTCAGAAGGGATCCCTGGACGAATTTCTGAAGCAATTCGTAAATAAATAAAAAAAAAGTAAAGGAATGTCAGGGTAAACCCTCGGAAACATTTTCAAAGGATTTCCTGAATGAATTTCTGAACTTTTCGAATTTTATGGGACATTTATGCAAATATCGTTATTGTTTATGTTCAATACTAAAAATATTAGCTTTTGAATCAACCATACATATTTTTGGATTTCGATCGTAGCAAACTAATATATGCCAAAAACTTCGAGCCTTTTATGGAAAACTCAGTTTTTTTTTTGCAGTTTTAATATGTTTTTGTACATTTTGGTATACAATTCAATTAAAACATAAATAAAAAAAATCTTCGATTTTATGGACGATTCGGAAATTGAAATGTCCACTAAACCGAGGTATTCCTATTATAACAATATCCATCAATGGATACTTTTCATAGAACAAGAGCTATGAAGTTGTTGAAATATTGAAAAAAAGTTTGATCAAAAACTCACCTTCTTCTTGGTCAGATCACAGCAATCGCCATTGATTAGCGTCATCTCGCGGCTGTAGCGGGTCATCAGCTTGGCCTTCGGTTCCGACACTTGAAAGTAGGTCGAACTGGTGGTCAGAATATCCAGCGGACTAAAAACGGGAGGAAATATACAATCGTTAGTTAAATGTCACCTAGTGAAAAACAAGATATAGGGTCGTCTCACCTTTTCTGTGGACTGACTTCCGGCGTCGCCGTCGAGGCATCCTTCTTCATCGGTCGGGGCGCTATTTGAATGTTGAACAGGTCAGAAACATAATCGGAGGACGATTTGAACGTTTTGGGAGCTGTTTGTGGTGGGTGGAGCGATTGGGGGAAATGAAAGGGGAATATTAGCGATATCTTATAAAACAAAAAAAAAACTCAAAATAAAATAACAGCACAAACATAAGGCATCGAAGCAAGCGAACAAAACAAAACTGGAGCACGTGTCGGAAAAATTATTCGGAAAGAAAGTGGCGCGGATAGACCTAAATATTGGCGATGGATGGCGGCGGTGGCGCTGTCGGCGCACCACCGGAACTGATATTATTTCCCGAAAAGCGACTAGTAATTATCTCGTCTTTGGTTGATGGGGCATGAAGGTTGCCGTTGGTATTGTTGTGGAGTGATGAATGATCAATCGCCGATTTATCGATGCGAGCGATCGCAGTGCGAGTGCGACTTTCACGATCGCATGTTGGTGGAACTCTGAGAAGCAGCAGTAGGCTTTGACGCGCGCGTAAATTGACTAAGGTCGTCCCATAAGATTCTCCACGATCAAGTAGTGGTTACTTCCACCGCACACTATGCTTTGGTGCTCGGAGATTATAGCGTGAGAGAAGCGGGAATAGTGCGGAAGAGGGGGATAATTAAAATTGAGTGAAAATTAATTCGTTTTTATTAAAAGTAGAGCAAATTGAATTAAGTAGAGATGCTTTTTACCGTCGTCCGTCGGGTTGGGAGGAATGCACGATGTTTCCTCTGATTTACGACTGCTGACTGCGGATCGCCAAAATTGGAGGCACACAGCCGGCGATAGCCATTATGAGGGGCTGGTATCTGATTTTTTGGCGATCGGAGATTTGACGGACTAAATGCGAATTTGAACTTTGTTGGTATGTGTACCTCTACCTACTGGAGAAGAGTATGCACAAAGAAGGAAGGAGTGAAAGGTGTTGTTGGTTTGCCTAAACTGGGGAGATCCGAGCATAAGGAGAAATTCGGAAATAATCACATAGCGATGGGATAATCTGATCACTTCAATGTTTTGTAATCGGATGGAGCTTTTTTGTGACCATCGAATTTGCAATATATGGTGAATTGTGTAAGATCATACACAGCTGTTTATAACGAGGTTGGTAGTTGTGAATAAACCATCGAATTGGATTTCAATTAAGTATGAGATAAGAAACCAAAACCCTAGTCAACACTTAATTGAATGAGACCTGCTCTTCTGAATATAAATTCCCTATATTTTCTGATTATTGAGAAGATTGCTAATAATCCAAGCAAGATTACCGTGGCTGAATTAATGCAAATTACTCTGAATTATAGACTTGTGATCTGGTACTATTGCACTTATGGATCAGTTTCAATCAATTTAGTTATGAGTGGCTTAAGCGTGTCTATGACCTCCATCGTTTTCAACACAATTCTCCATCGGTTTGTAAAACAACAGGTTGCCTGCAGTATGGAGCTTGCTTACAATTTTGCGTGCAAGAAATTCTTTTATGTAAAACCGAATGATACAAAATGGATATTTAATATTTACGTCAAGTGTTTCAATGTTCAGTGTTTAAGGTGTCATGATGCGTCACTTAGCTTTCAAACGAATACTTGACTTTTTGCTTTTCAATGATTATTTGCCTCGCGTTTTTGAAGTGATAAAAAACTGTCAATTCTGTACCAACGCAGCAGAAAAAAGTATCATCACAATCGCTGCGAGTGAGCAAATAGGATGTGTGTGATAGTGCAGCGGTTTTCGGATCGTGCACCGCGGTGCACTTGGTGCACCGTGAAGCTTGCTAAGTGCACCGCGTGTCTTGCAAATATGTTGCCTTCCCAATAATGATTAGTGTGTGTTTTGTAATCAAACTACTCAAAATATATCTTTTAGTTACGCAAAATATAGGAGGCTTGATTTACCCATCATAAAACCAAAATAAAATGGTTTGGATTCTATCGTAGTACTAAGTATCCCACAAAAGCTTTTTTTAACTAGAAATTGTTGCTTGTTCACTGGATTTTCAATTAAAGATACTATTTTTTTACAGAATTTAGAAAACTTCAAATAAATTCAAAACAAAGCGATCTTACGGTGGAACTGCAGAAAAGTTTCTGATAAGTCCATAGAAAAAATCACAGTTTCAGAGATCTTTGAATATTTCAATAGGTCGCGTCGGAAATCAATCAAGGTTGAAGTAAGGAACTTATCTTCAAAAACGCGAGATGAGATTTCTGTATCAATTCTCAAGGAATTTACCAAGATAATCACAGAGATCATGCTCATTATTTTCACACGAAATTTTATCACATATTCTTATAGGTTTGGCATAAATACTGAGAGAGATCTTCAAAAAATCTTACCAGTTCTTATAAATATCTCCACGAATTATGAATAATAATCTTAGGAGCTATGTAACAAATCTGTTATGCACAGAAGCAGAACTTTACCAGGAGTCCTCCAAAAAATGTTAATTTTTTGGAAAGAATTTCACCAGCGATCTGCTGAGGATTACACGAAGAATTTTCAAAGACCTGTGGCTGAATTCCAGCGCGCAATTTTATCGAAGAAAATAAATTTTCTTCCATTGATCACCAGCAAGAAAATTTTCTTTTCTTCGGAGAAAAAGTGTGCCGGAGTTCGCCTACTGGACTGGAAAAAAAAACACCAGCAGAAAAGTAAGTTCGACAAGTAATAAAGAAATACAATCAAGTCATAGTCATGATCGACGAAAGAAAATCTTTTCAACGACATGTCTAGTGTATGTACCAGGAAGTGGCATCGAAAAATACACAAGATTTTTGTAACAAACAAATAAAATCCTTTAGAAATTTTGAAAGAGTGCACCGCGCGACGATTTATTTCTAAAAAGTGCACCGCGAAGCAAAAGTTCTGAAAACCCCTGTGATAGTGGATTCATACTAATATATGTACCAGTTGGTAACGACGCACGGCACATCTTGTGATCGCAGTAGGCATGGCAAATCATAGCCACCCGCGTCGTCGTCACTCTTCGCGTAACGTCAAAGTGCAAAGCGCGTGTGCATTCCCACAGCTCCCGCTTGCTCGCAGTTAAGCTAAAGCGCACATTTGGCGATCCTGCCGGATTAATTACGTAAGAACCTATTGAAAGTGAATGTGGGTAAGCGGGGGCGTTTAGGGATGGAGTGATTGTGTGATTGTGTTTTTTTTGGTCGAAGTGATTATATCAAAAGGAAACAAATATGTGAGTGTGCTGTTGGATTTTTTTGTGAGGTAGGACAAACTGACGGGCCTGGATACTCCAGGTCTAGGTATGGTAAGTTCCTTGTGTATCAATCGATACCATCGTATTTTCCTTATGTGAAGTGCTTGCATCTCCTGACGATGCTTGAGAACGAGCTTCAAGTTGTAAATGCATGTATTTTGTTGGTTTTCCGAAAGATGCCTGGCGGCTGTTCGAGTGAAAATAAGTGCTTTGTTTTATCTTGCTCCGCAACCGCAAGCGTCGCGGCTGCTGCTTACTTTTTTCCTGAGGGAACACAAAAAAAGTGCTCACTACTTCCGACATGGTTCAAAATGCGTCGCCTGTTAGTTTGTTGGTAAGACAATAGGTCAATTAAAGAAAATAGTAGTGATATGGAGACGGTATAGTTGTAAAAATGGTTTGAAACATAAATGTTCTGATGCGTTTCGCCCATCATCACGTTTTAGAAGTTTTGCAATTGTGATCGATTCAAAACAACAACGAAGACATGGCACACTAGATATTTATTTTCAAAACAGTGGCAAAGGCTAGCGAAGTTTGAAGAATATATATTATTGACCGTCCAGTTTCAAACTGTTCACGACCGTTCGAAACAGTCGCCGTTTCAAACGGTCGGTGAAACAGACGGTGACGGATTTGACAGCAGAAATGAGCGAGAAAGATTTCGCGCGCAAACGCGTTTTCAAAAACATTCAATTGGTGGAACAAGGACAGCTAACCGGTCGCCCTGATCAGCTGTTTCCGGCAGCTAAGCCGCCAGTTTTTTGGCGCGGAAGTCGGGGGGTGTTCAGATACAATGTTTATCATTCAACAAATTTATGAAAATATTTTTTCCGTAATAAATGTTTTAAATGTTCTAAAGTGAGGTTTAATAAATGCAGGTTATATTATTTCCAGGATAATTGCTAATGTGTGTTATTCTGAAGACCTATACGTTTGAAATAATGATGTGCTTGAAGAAATTTGCCGATTAATTGGTTTATGTAGAATACATCGAGAATCCCCTCGATATTCGACGACTGTTCTGAACAGTTTCACAAACAGACGGGATAATCCAACTTTGAACTGTATACACAATACCTAATGATTTCTTCACAAAGTCACTCAGTTGATGTTTGATTCATCTGTACAGAAAAGTGAATATTCATATGTTGAAACTGACAAAAAAAAAGTTCGATGATGATGATGATGACGATGTGACGGATTCTATTTTAGGTCGATCTCGTATGGTAGTAGGGATCAATCAGATAACATTTCCGGAAACTAATGTTTTTGCCAGTGCAAGACTAAAGTTTCAAAGATGTAGAGAAGCTTTAAATATTGAATGTGAAGTTTGCATGTGCATGAATGATACAAGAGAAATATATCACGAGAAAAAGGTTAGAAACAATCACAACATACACCATAGAAAAGATCGTTTTAATTTCAGCCAGTTCAACGCAGTTGTTGTTCTGTATCAATAGTGTACTTAAGTGCTATTGACATAAGAAGGCAGAGTAACTATTTTATGTTGATTATAACTGCTTTAAATCTCCCAAAATTACCTATGTGAAATTATAACTGGTTCATATTCAAATGATTTCTTGGAAACGTGACAAACAAATATAGAAAATTCCATTTTGTCGAGACACTTATTTCGGGAACTTTAACATGCAATTTATTTATTATTTCGTTATATCCACAGCTTGTGTGTTATCTATTTTAAAATAAAGATATTGGATGAGCGAAAAGAATATAAACGTGAATTTGGTATTGATTGAATTACTTGAGTTTCGCATTGTCATATTTGATTTGCAAAGTGTGCATTCGTCATAGCGTTTCCTAGTATGTCTGCCTTATGGCGGCAGTAAAAGGAAAAAAAACAGTTCTTAACGTGACCAAATCACTGCACCTTAACGTAGTGCTGGTATTTATCTCTGGTGATAGTAAAAAAATAGTCCACAGTGTGCCCGGAAGACCGCACCCTAGAATTTGTCCTTTGACGACATGAAAAAAGTCAACAGCGTGTCCGGATGACCGCACCCTTGTAATTGTCTCATGGCGACAATAACAAAAGAATAGTCCACAGCGTGTCCGGATGACCGCACCCTAGTCCACAGCGTGTCCGGATGACCGCACCCTTGTAATTGTCTCATGGCGACAATAACAAAAGAATAGTCCACAGCGTGTCCGGATGACCGCACCCTAGTCCACAGCGTGTCCGGATGACCGCACCCTTGTAATTGTCTCATGGCGACAATAACAAAAGAATAGTCCACAGCGTGTCCAGATGACCGCACCCTAGTCCACAGCGTGTCCGGATGATCGCACCCTTGTAATTGTCTCATGGCGACAATAACAAAAGAATAGTCCACAGCGTGTCCGGATGACCGCACCCTTGTAATTGTCTCATGGCGACAATAACAAAAGAATAGTCCACAGCGTGTCCGGATGACCGCACCCTAGTCCACAGCGTGTCCGGATGACCGCACCCTTGTAATTGTCTCATGGCGACAATAACAAAAGGATAGTCCACAGCGTGTCCGGATGACCGCACCCTAGTCCACAGCGTGTCCGGATGACCGCACCCTTGTAATTGTCTCATGGCGACAATAATAAGAGAATAGTCCACAGCGTGTCCGGATGACCGCACCCTTGTAATTGTCTCATGGCGACAATAACAAAAGAATAGTCCACAGCGTGTCCGGATGACCGCACCCTAGTCCACAGCGTGTCCGGATGACCGCACCCTTGTAATTGTCTCTTGGCGACAATAAAAAAAAACGTCGACAGCGTGTCCGGATGACCGCACTCTTGAAATTGTTTCTTGGCGACAGTAAAAAAAAATAACTCACAGCGCGTCCGTATGACCACACCTTTGTTATTGCCTCTTGGCTGCAATTAAGAAAAAGTCCACAGCGTGTCCGAATGACCGCACCCTTGAAATTGTCTCTTGGAGACAAGAAAAAAAGTCTCTTGGCGACTGTAAAAATAAAGTTTAAGACGTCCAGATGTTCGCGCATTAGCACTAGTCTCCGGCCTCGATACATACATTAGGAAATATACAGAGGAATTGTGATGGATTTTTTTTTTGGTTTCGCGGCGTATAAGATACTATCGCGTGTTCTGTTCAACAGACTGAGACCTTTTGAGGGCTCCTTTGTCGGCGATTTCCAGGCTGTTTTTCATGAGCGTCGATCAACGACAAATCGAGTGTTTAACCTGCGTTTGATCTTAGATAAATCGTGACCGTATGACGGAAATCCACAGTGTGACCATATAGGGTGTCCCAGAAAGTATGGGCACAACTTTGACGTTCAGCCATTTAAGAATGGATGCATAAACAAACTTTATTTTCACACATATGCTGCCTTAATATGTCAACATCAAATGCCAATCATTAAAATTTGCATTTCACACTTCGTTTGAATGCGGTAGAACATTTCCTAAAAGACCTTTTAAAGCTTCTGCACAAATTGCTATATTTTTCAATAACGTCGCTTAATAAATTGTTTTCTACGCATGAAATTAAGCTCGATAAAAATTTCAAAAAATATATCCGTGTATTTCTACATGCGTATCTATTATACAACCCTAAGTTCGAATTGAAAACATATACTTTTTAACCTGAAAAATGAATTGAAACACCAAAATCGATATTTTTGAAAACCCGTTTTTCTAATAGTTGAAAGCAAGCTTCTGAATATGTATCACAACATGCCGAAAATTACATTTTAATTTCACTATAAGTTCAATAAATGCTCCAGCTTTATAAAATGTAGATTGAATTGTTTTTATTCTCGACAAAACATGTTTTAAAACTCGAATGTCTGTGGGCATGTCTAATCCAGAAATGGAAAAGGCGAATTTTTCAGTTTTCTCAAAATTATGATTTATCCGTACGCACAATCAAAACATATTTTTATAAAAAAAATCAATCAACCATCTGAGGAAACATGTTTTTGAATGTGTTATGTGAAAAGAATTCGAAAAAAATGTTTCGAATTTGGATATTTGGCAAAACCGTAAAAAAGTAGTTTGTGCAGAAGTTTTAAAAGATGTTTTTCCATTTTAATCATTCTGCATATAGAAACCATTTTTAATGTATAAACTCTTCACAGTTATCAATCAAAATGCTCTGAATAATAATACAAAAATATAAAAATGGTTGTTTGTTAATAAAATGATTGTATTTTCGCTATACAAAGTTGTGCCCATACTTTCTGGGACACCCTATAGATTAAAATTTTATGGGTGTGACCGGGTGACTGCACTCTGGTCTGTTGACTTGTCATTAAGACACACTTGCTGTATAAGATTGTATTGTGTCCTGCCCACAAATAAATCAAAATGTTCACAGCATTTCCGGATGACCGCACTCAAGTCCATTGGCGTGCTCAAATGACGGCATCCTATTCAATTGCGTGTCTGAAAGGCACTCTTTGTGAAAAAAAAATCCTTTGCAACGTGCACGGATTAAACAAAATGTCCATCGCGTTCTAGTCCGCTAGCGTGGCAGGAAAGCCACATCCTAGCTCTGTACGATTAATACATCGGATTTATAAAAATCGACAATTATTTGTATTTTTTTTTTCTGCCAAATGTGGGTAAAATGCATTTCAGCATAGTCAAATATCTTTAAGCATCATGTTTCAGTTTTCTTATAAATATAATAAATGTCAACAAAATGGTAAATAGCGATAGAGTGAGAGAGTTATCGAGTATTCATAATAGGCCCAGAATTTTAGAGCTTTATCGTATTCGGAAATATCAAAGGATCAATGTGCATTTATTCACGAATCCCGTTACCGATAGATACCTCACGATGCTAATAGGAACCAGACGATTTTGGTGGTGGCTGTGTCGTTCACTCGTTCTCCTATAGTATGCTATTGACGAGGGTAATATACACAAACAAAAAAAAAAATACGACAACCATTCGTTGCTGAGTGGCTTTCACTGCAAAACGTGAAGGAATGAGAATTTCAAGAATCTTCTTCGATGAAGATAACTTATTTGGTGAAAGGTATTTTTTTAGACTATTTTGTGTTGTGCGTATTGTATTGTCGCGCTTATCTTTTATTAGAGTCCTGCGGCGGTCGTACGCTCGCAAGGCATACCGTCGCATGACAGTCGCAAGGCAGAACAAAAGAAAAAGTGTTCCCGCCAAAAACAAAAGCACGTGGGTTTCGTGAAGTGACAGATGTTTTTGAATGTATTTGTGACGAACGGCAAGAGTGGCTCAGTGGAATGAGTGTTCTTGCTGTCAAACCCCATATAATGGAATTATATTCTTTTAAATCTGGTGACGCTGTTATGATTAGTGACTGTCGCGCTAATATCAGAAGCCAGAGGCAGATAATCGCCATATTCTGATTTTTCTTGAGAGGCATAATAATGAAATCTGTAGAAGAAAATCAGTCTCCAGCAAATATGAAATCCGAACCCTTTCATGATACATTTATCCTGTCGTTAAGTTATTGGGACACTTCCATAATGTGGTATGAAATTTAGATATATTTTTTCAAAAAAAAAAACAAACTTTTATTCCTGAGAGGAGAGTGGATGTGTGATAGTGGATTCATACTAATATATGTACCAGTTGGTAACGACGCACGGCACATCTTGTGATCGCAGTAGGCATGGCAAATCATAGCCACCCGCGTCGTCGTCACTCTTCGCGTAACGTCAAAGTGCAAAGCGCGTGTGCATTCCCACAGCTCCCGCTTGCTCGCAGTTAAGCTAAAGCGCACAGGATGATACTTTTTCATATGAATATTCTGGTAGCAGAGAATTATCACTTTGAAATTTCGTGCCAAACATCAAACATGGCTGCCGATGCTGATGATGCCGTAAAAAGCCTTAAGAATTTCTTTCTGTGTAGATCACCTTAAGGCCTCCTCACCTTAAGGCCTGTGTGGATCACCTTAAGGCCTCTCCAGAATATAAGTCATATATAAGCGCCTGAATGCAATCAATGCAATAAATTCATGGGATAATCAAGACAGAATACTCTTAGAGCCACAAGACATAAGCGGACAGCTGTTTTCGTTTTGTTTGGGAGTTCTAGCTTATCCAATCTATCCGAAAGTTAAGACTTACAGCCGCAATTCAATATAACTTTCTGGTTTTTGACCGTTACTATCTGAGTTTATTTGTAATTGACCGAGATGTTCTTCGAACATGTGCGGGCATTACAAGGTTACCAAAAAATCCTGAAGTTCAGGACTTTCAAGTTATACAGAATCTACTTCCATTGCCAATTGATGTTCTACATCTCAACGAAAAGGCCATTTTACGGTTATCGGATATTGTAAATTTTGCAAAATTTATTGAAATGCAGGACTGTCACGGTCTACAGAACCTACCACAATCACCACGTAATCTACGCTTGCAATTAACGGTCATTGTTATCCATGGTACTGCAAAATGCTACGAGAACATCTTTTTGAGGCTGTACGACATTGTAAGGCATGCAACATGTGCTGGAGCTCAGGACTTTCAAGTTCTACAGAATCTATCTCAATCGCAATTCAATCTACGCTTGCAGTTATTGTCCTCTGATATCCATGATGCTCTACAACACAACGAGAAGGCCTTTTTTTTACGGTTGTCGGATATGGTTAAATGTCATGAAGTTCAGGACTTTCAAGTTTTCGCGAAGAAAGTCACAGAGCATTTCAGAAAAAAAACACCTATTTCAACACCTCACCAAAAGGCGGAAGGATGCGGGGATGTCCATTAGTACATCTCATAGTACAAGTACATAGTATTCTCCTTAATGTATACAAAATTTCAGTTTCAGCCGACAAAAGACAGAAGACAGAAGACAGAAGACAGAAAAAAGAGGGCAGAAGACAGAAGATAGTATCCTGTTCTTAAAAAAACATTTCAACCCATACTTGGTTATGAGTTAAAATACCAGGATTTATTTTAATTATGTTGTGTTTTTGTTAGAATATCCTAGTCAGGCTTCCATTAACAACATAATTATTCCCGTGACACCTAAGCTTCAGAGGTAGAAGAATTATTTCTAGATAGGAGTTTTCCAGGTAGTAAGTAGTAGTACTAAATACCTGTAGAAATCCAGAGTGAAAATTTGAAGAAAGCTCATTGATTTTTTAATTAATTGCAGGAGAAACTTGAGATGAAATCCCGGCAAAAGCTCCCGCAGCAAATTCTTGAAAGACTCCTTAAGAAATCCTTGCAGGAACTCTAGTAGAAGTCCCATAAATAACTCCTGCAGCAACTCAAGAAATCCTAGGAAGATCAACTGGAGAAGTTTCATGAGAAATACTGGACGGAATTGCGAAAAATCTGCAAGAGGAATCCCAAGATAAACTTTAGGATACATTCTGTGAAAACACCTGATATATATCATGACAGAAACTCTTGTGGAGATGTCGGTAATAATCATGAAAGAAGCCCCACGAAATTTTCTTTGGGCAAAACGTAGGAGGGACTTTGGGAAAATCCCACGAGGGACTCTGGGAGCAATACCGAAAAACAACTTCTGGATTTTTTGGTAGGATACTCATGAATTGCTTCAGCAGAAATTGGCAAAAAATACAGGAATCTCGAAAGATTCTCAAGGAAGAATCTAGAAAAGTTTTCGAATCTTGGAAAAATGCTAGTAGGGATCCGGAAAAATCTCCGGAAGCATTTAAAAAAAAAAAGAATACCAAGAAAAATGGCATGGAAAATACGGAAGGAATCATTAGAGAAATGCTGGGAGGCAATCCAAGAGGTTTTTCTAAAGTTTCGGAGAAAAACCCCGATGGAATTTCTGGAAAACATCCTTGTAACGGTAATTCTAGACTAATTTCTAAATTAATTAATTAAAATGCCAGATTAATTGCAACAATAGTAAACTCTGTGGACTCTAGATCTAGAAGCAGTATTTTTCATCGAAGTAAAATTTCCCTGCGTATTCAAGATGTTCCCTGAGTATTCCAGGGTTTTCCCTGTGAAATAAAATTTCCTGAGGTTTCCCGGTTTTCCAGGTTTGTCCAGGTAGTAGACACCCAGATCCTTCTCGAATTTGTACAAATTTATGAAGCAATTAATATCTGAGGTGGTTTCTGGATACAGATAATAAGAAATACAAGAAAAAAAGTTATGGCAGAGTTGTAGGAACCGTGGTTTTGCAACTTATTTTATTGAACATATCAAACAAATATCTTAGTAGAATTCTTTGAAGTTTTTTTTTTTAAATTCCGAAATTTTTTTTTAGAGATTCACACGATACTCTCCCACTAAGTCGTTAGCAATACAGGTATGTTCCGTTTTTACCACCATGATTCACGATATTCTTCCAGTATTCTTTCGGGAGCTCCATCCAGGATTTTTTGTCTAAGCTTCTGTCAGGATTTTTTCAGGAACTTCTTCGTGGATTTCTTCAGGAACTTATCCCGAGATTCCTCTTGGAACTCATTACTGGAAGTTCTTCTGGAATTCTTCCAGAAACTGGTTTCAGAATTTCTTTATGAATTTTGTTATGGTTTCCTCCAAGAGTTCAATTTGGAATTCGTGCAGATCATTCTGGAATTCTGGAAGTTCATTTTGGAATTCTTTCAGATATTTCTAAGAATTTATCAGGGAGTATTTTGAGAAATTCCTCCTGCAGGTTTTGTTTATGGAATTCTTTATAAAGTTTCTACAGGATTTCTTTGAGAAAATACTCCAGTATGTTCCTACTGGTTTTCATCAGAAGCTATTGAGGAATCTTGGATGGAACTCCTGGAGGTTTCTCGGAACTAGATGAGAATGCCTGTAGGAAATCATTTGAAGTCCCAGAAGGAATCCTGGGAGGAGTTTTTTCTGAGTTTCTTGAAGAAATTCTGGAAGCAGTTTCTGATAGAATTCCAGAAAAACTTCCAGGAATGAGTTCCCACAGAAATTCCAGAAAGAGTTCCAAAAGGAATTCCGGAAGAAGTTCCCGAAGAAATCCACGAAGGAGTTCCTGAAGAAATTCCTGAAACAATTTTTGACTGAAGCCCAGAAAAAAATCCCGGAGAAATCTCTGATGTATATCCCGAAAGAATCTTGGAAATAGTTTCTCGAGGAATCCGGGAAGAAGTTCTCGGTGGAATTACCGTTGGAATCCCAGACGGATTTTTTAAGCAATTCCAGATGTAGTTCCTGAAAGAATCCCGAAAAAGTTTTTGGTGGAATACTGAAAGAAATGGGTTCTCCTGTTAGCCTATTGGTTAAGGCCAATCCAGAGACGGCGGGTTCGATTCCCGTTCCGGTTGGGAAAATTTTCTCGACTTCCTGGGCATAGTGTATCATAGTACTTGCCTAAAAATATACAAATTCATGCAATAGCAGGCAAAGAAAGCCCTTCAATTAATAATTGTGGAAGAGCTCAAGGAACACTAAGTTGAAGCTAGACAGGCCAAGTCCCAGTGGGGACATAGAGCCATTAAGAAGAAGAATGAGAAGAAGAAGAAAGAGAGAAATTTTGTAGGAGTCCTGGAAGGATCACAGAAAGAATTCTTGAAGAAATTCCAGAGAGAGCTCCGAGAAGAATCTCCCATAGAATTCCTGGAAGGAATCCCTGACGAAATTTGGAGATTTTGAAGGAATTTCGCAACGAATTCCTGAAGCAATCCCCAAGAGAGCTCTCCCAAGTAACACACTTGTCATCCAAGAGTTACGGCGGCGCTGGTTTTTGATGCGCAGAAGTCACTGTGACTTACTGTGACTTAGTGCTCCAGTCATTTCGGGCAGCGATCCAGTACAAAACACGCAAGCCGTCCTCTAATACCAGGTAACCAATAAGCACTTTATTCAGCATTACTTCTGCACTATATGCGCCTTTACAGCTGGGCATTTAATGCTACTCAGCCGTATATGCGACTTAAATGCTACTTAAATGCAGGTTTTGGCCCAATATACGGCTGCTTAAATGCTAGACCTTCAGGAACTTCATAAACTACTGTCAAAATAGTAACGCCTTGAATGTAACGCATCATAAAAAACAAACCAACATAGAAATTTCACCCCTCTCACTTCCATCCACCACTCACTCTGTTTATTTGTCATCTTGTTCTTTGCTGCATAATTTTTGGTTGTTGTGTCTATCTAACCTTTTTTCTGATTTCTTTTTCTGACTGCGATTTGATCTTAAGACCGGTCGATTGCGAAGGAGCTGTTGCACGTTACAGGATAAGCTAAACATGAAACTGTGAAGTGCGCTGATTTTTTGTTCTATTTAAGGTTTGTTGTGATTGAGTTACATTTCCTCCCAAATTCAATAATTTCGCTTTGGGCGAAGTTGAACTAAGACGACGGCGACAGATAGAGGAAACATATAAAATCGTATTCTTCTCGATGTCTTGTTTGATTTGGCATGAGTATAATTATGCTGAAGCAACTTATCAGACATCATACAACATCAGACGTCGATTATAGTCTACATGAACGTAACAATAAGACAGAAATATGAAAAAACGAAGCAACATCAGAAGCAACACGGCAGTTTTCTAGCAGTTTCGTGGCAATAAAATAGCATTCGGGATGCTTAAAACCCAATACATATTGTGCATTTGAAAGCTACACAACAGCTAATGATTGTTGGATAGCATTTTGTATGCTAATTAAAGGCGTCTTAGCTGTCGAACTGCTATGCTAGGGCAGCAAGCACAATAAATGCAAATATAAAACTGATGTACTGCTTATTCAAATGCTTATTGGTTACCTGGGGGACATCAAACGGTAGACGGTCTTGTGCTGTTGCCCTTAGAATTAGAAACTCCTTGACCAAATTCAAGCAATGTAAGCAACCAACGCGCTGCGAACAAAAAGGCAATCTACCAGAAAAAATACGATTACAGGATTGACTAATGGACCGAGATCAATAATGAAACCTCGTCATCCTGGGATTGGACTACGTTATCTATTTAGATAACTGGGCACAATTAATGTTATGTGTTGCATGTTTGTGTTTTGTGCATTTGTAATGTTCCATTTTGTTTTTCATATCTAAGTTCCCAAACGTGGGGCCCGATACGGAAAATAAAATGTGCATTTGTAGGGCTCTGCTAACAGTTGTCCTATTTGTAGTGCCCATCGGGAAGAACAATGCATTTGTAGTGTTCCGCAAAATTTTATCTATTACAACCTTCTGGAAGTAAAATAAAATCTGAAGAGATTCCAAAAGAAACCTTTGGAAGAATCTAGGATGGAATTCCTGGAGGATAAAGGAATCTAGGAATTCCTGAAGTAATTTCATAAGGTATTTCTTAGGAAATTCCAGAAAACTATCTAGAAGAATTCCTGAGGAATCCTGGTAAAATCTCTTGAAGAAGTCACAGACGGAATCTCTTGGAATTTCAGAAGAAACTCCGGGAACTTCCTGGGTACCCCACATACAACTACTGATGGAGTCCTGGAACAGTTTTTTAGAGAAACCGTGAAAGATTTCTTGGATGAATCCCGTATGGAATTAATGTGGAATCCCAGAATTCTTCTAAATCCGAAAGCTGACGAAATTTTTCTTAGTCCGAATCGTAAACAACAAGGCCACGAAATGTAAACGGCTTACAAAATATCGTAGCAACCGCGAATTGCAGTGCCCAATTGAACCGAAATGAGAACAAATTTAGGTAATTATTTTTTATATCAGATCAGACACACAGTATGTTGTCCGGTTGTTATGAAACTTTGCTCGGGAATGCAGTTAACTATACAAATTTATTGTTCTCTGATGTATTTCAGCACATCTTGGATGCACAGTTTACATTTTATTTTATTTTTTAGAGTTAAGCCGAGATATTCTTCCTGGCATACTCTTAGGAAATATTGAGGATTTTTTTCTATGCCATCACTTGGAACTACTCCAGAACTTATTTCCAAGAATACATATCCTTATGGGATATCTTCAGGTTACATCGTAACATTCCGCATGGTAATCTCTTAGAAATTTGATGAGAATTTTACAAGAAAAGTGTTTGTGACTCCTGGGAAAAAAAAGCCTGAAGCTTTTTTAACGGGTTAACCCAGATGTATCTTTTTAAACTTCTTGTGGAGATTCTAAGGGACTCTTTCAAGAACTCCACCGGGAGCTGGAATTCATCCAAGAGTTTCTTGTGAGATTCCTACAGGATTCTTTAAAATTTCCTATGGAAAAACTCCCATGATTATATTCTGAAATTCCTCCAGAAATTCTTTCTAAGGAGTTCCTTCTGGGGTTCTTCCACGATTTTTTTTCTGAGATTCTTTCAAAAAATTTTTTTCTGGGATTTACTTAATAAATTACTTCTGGGATCCTTCAAAGAGCTTCTTCTGTGTATTTTCTACTAAATCCTTCTGCGACTCTCAACGAGTACGAAAAACAAAACTATTACAGGTTGAGTTTTTTTGTTAATGATTTTTTGTAACAACAGCTGATAGAAAACATGTACCGTTAGTAGGTAAATGGACAAAAAATCTAACAAAATTTGTTCCAATTTAAACAAAAAATATAACAAGTTGAGATATAATCATAACAAGATTATATAAAATTTTGTTAGACTAAACATGCGAAATCATAACAAAATTAAAACAAGTTCTGTTATATATTTTAGAACAAATTTGTTTCAAGTTTCGTTATAAATCTCTTGGCTTGAGTGACCAAAATACCAAAAACCATCAATCTTTTTCGCGACAACGCAAAAAGTCTTATTAATTTTGAAAAAAAAAACATGTTGCAAATAATATAACAAAGATTGCAATAAACGTGTGTTGGATCTCGCACTATTGCAGGCGTCGTCGTTGGCTGCTTCTAGCATGCAGAGCGTGTGCAGAAGCAGCCCATTGAACAGACACTGAATTGACTCCGCAGCAGCCTGATCGTGCGTCGGGCTCCCTATACGCAGCAGAACAGCGCACGGCTGCTATTCATCTATTCACTTTATTTGATTTGTATATTGTCCGTACTATCGCTGTCGCCTATAAAAGCGACAGCCTGATCAATGTAACGTTAGTTGTAAGCAATAGAACCACCACAGAGCAGGAGCACTGCCTCTCTGTGGTGCGCCAATAAATCGTAGTAGAAGCAGTAGAAGTAGTTCGTTCTTCCTCGAGTCCCCCGGGGGAACTAAACACAACGTGGGGCCTAGTCAACCGCTGGACGAAACATTGGTGCCGTGACCAGGATGAAGGACACCCCGGAGGACCATCGGACGGACTACGAATTGCCTACGCCACCCGACAACTCACCAAGGGCCGAGCTGTCGCCCACTGGATCCTAGCATCCACTCGTTTGGACCGTAGCGTCCACCCGCCGGACCGTAGCGTCCCCTTGCCGGACCATTGCCGTCCACCCGTCGGACCCCGAGAGTCCACCTGCAGGCCGCGAGCGTATCATCGCCCTGCCAAATTATCGATCGTCGGACCCCTGCGTCCACTGTAGGTCGCGAGCGTACCATCGCCCTACCGAATCAACCGTCGGACCACGAGCGTCCATCCATGGGACCCAGCGTTCAACTGCAGGCCGCGAGCGCACCATCGCACAGTGATGCGGCTCCATACAAAAGGTGGCGAAAAGTCTTAACATGAATTATATACCTTCACAGCTTATCAGACTTTGTTATTTATTAGAATTAGTTACCAAGAAGACATTTTGACATCCCATGAGTCACATTGGCCACTTTAAGGACTATTCCAGAATTCTGGTTCCCCCGGGGAAGAGGACATTTCTTGGATATTTTTAGAACACATCTTGCGACACACCATTTTTTATGATTTTGCAAACACGTTCCAGTAGAAGTCATTTCCGGACTTTTGGGCGAGATTGGCCACTTTCAGGACCGTTCCGGAATCCTGGTTCCCTTGGGGAAGAGGACAATATTTTGATTTTTTAAAACCCATCTTGCGACACATCATTTTTCAAGATTTTGGAAAATAGGTCCAGTAGCAGTCATTTCCGGACTTTTGGGCCAGATTGGCCAAATTCAGGACCGTTGCGGAATCCTGGTTCCCTGGGGGAAAAGGACATTTTTTGAATGTTCTTGAACCCCATCCTGCGACACACCATTCTTCATCAATTTTAAAAATATGTTCATTAGTAGTCATTTCAGCACCTATTCTAGATGGCCATCTAGAAAACAAGACTCTACTCAAAAGTCAAACGAATGAACATGTGCACGTATACGGAACCGTCTAAGATTATTTTCTTAAATCGGGGCTTTATAAAACAATTGTTAATATTTGTGTTATATTGAGCAAAAACTAAGCTTGATTATTGAAAATTATAGAATTATAAATCAGTTGGTGTGTTATAAATAAGTTCCTCAAATTGCTCAATATGTCATTACAACAATAACATGTAAATTAGTTATACATTTCGTTTGATCAGTAACACTAGTTAACAAAATAAAACGAAAGTCGTGAACTTCTGTCAACGACCAAAATTTTTGAAGCATAATTTAGCGCTGATTTCGAAACCGTGCTTCAAAAAAATTAAAGTAGAACAGTTTTTTAGCTTTAGCTCAATATCGAGTTTTACAATTTTTTAAAATATGGAATTTCATAAAATTCAAATATCTTGCGTTTTGTTTAACCAATTTTAAATCTTTTTCCATAAATTAAAAGCTGAATATAATACCATTCGATCATCTGAATGCAGGTTTTGCGTCAGATTGATGAAAATTAAGATATTGGCGAGTTTTGGGGACGATCTCCTTAAATTTTAGCAAAATTTCCAAAAATTTTGGGAAGAAATGTATTTTTATCAATAAGAAAAAAAAAAATTTAAAAATTCTTTCTAAACGTTTATTTGACATATCATATGTGGGTGAGTTACAGTAAAAAATTCAGCTGAATCGGAGCATTGATTGCGGAGAATGAGATGTGTGAAGTGAGCGACTTTGCTTAAAAATAGAACAAAAATCGATTTCAAATCATCTACCTTGTATGGAAAGTCGAAAAAATTTCCGCTCTACTGTAATTTTTTTCCTTCGCGTTTTCGAACTCAGGGCATGATTCTACACCAAAAACGATCATCAGCTTACCGAGTTCAAAAATGCTGTAAACTAGTGTAATTATTTTCAAACTTTTAATTTTTCTTTTTGACTTATCCTAATAAAAAAAAAAACAGAAAAAAATAAGAATAATATTCATCTTATATCCATGGGTGAATCGATTGCTAATGACGATGATAATTATAAAGAAGCTTGTTGAATATATCACAAAAATTTTAAAGGCAAAAGGTTGAAGGACAAAAGGTCGAATGGATAAAATTTAAAATGGACAAAGGGTAGAAAAGGCAAAAGGTACTACATTGCAATTCGAAACAGAAACCATATTACTTGAAAGGTAGCCTATGGATTAAAGAAAAAAGATTTGATTGAAATATTGCCGTTTTAAATTCCAACCATTACTATGACAAAAAATGTCGTAGAACAGGCTATGAATTAAAGAAGGATAAATCTCTGGCTGATATATAAAGTATTATGTGGAGGAACTGCTCATCTATCCAACCCTTCAGGACACGTGGCGTTGTAAAAAAGTACAGCACTACCAAAAAACCCCGCCCATCGTATATAGCGTGAGCGGAGTGCAGTTTAAGAAGCACACTCGCGCGCGTTCTGAAGGTTCTTAAGGAGGATCTTTCAAGGAGATTTCTTTGGAAATATTGACAGACCAATTAAAAAAATCTCTGGGACAATATAGCTTGACTGAATTCAAGATTCCAAATATAAGAAACAAATGTATTATTTTTAAGTACGCTAATTATTTTCTAACATTACTAGAAAGAATATTATTCAAAAGAATATAGAATACTATTAAAAAAAGTATTACATAGTAATCATGCCAATAACTGTAAAAACAAGTTACTCGAGACAACAGCCATCGTTCAAAAGAGGTATAAGTTCGTCAAAACACTTATACCAGGTAAACAAAACACCAACTATTATAATAAGCCCAGATTAGAGGTTCGATTCCGATCAGAAAAATTTGTCGACTTCCTGGACATAGTGTGGTATTATGCTTATTATGCAATATACAAATACAATACAATAGAAAGCAAAAGAAATCCTTCATCCAATAATTGTGGAAGTACTAAAAGAACTCTAAGTTGAAGAGATGCAGGTCAAGTTGCAGTGAGAACATGAAGCAGGAAAAAGATGGTCGCATCGGCATTGTTTCTTTTCTTTATGTTGTCAATTCAACATTCGTTCTTCTGTCCTTTCAACCCTTTGTACTATTTTTTTTGTTTCGACCTTTTGTCCATTCGACCTTTTGACCATTCGACCTTTTGCCCATTCGACCTTTAGTCCATTCGTCCTTTTGACCTTTTGTTCTAGTTATTTCATTTATTTCGACCTTTCGACCTTTTGACCTTCGACCTTTTGATCTTTGACCTTTTATCCCTCTGAGAGCATATTTTACTAAATGTTTTTATTCATTCGACCTTTTGTTCATTCGGCCTTTTGTCCATTCGTCCATTTGTCAATTTGTCCATTCGACCTTTTGTTCATTCGACCTTCTGTCCATTCGACCTTTTGTCCATAGACCTTCGACCTTTTGTCTTTAGACGTTCTGTACTTCGACCTTTTCTCATAAAGCCTCATAAAGTTCATGCACAACCCGAAGAACATTCATAAAACATCACACGAAAGAGCTGTTACACGCCATGTTTTGACGTTGCTACATACATGAAAATTTTCTAGCATAGCTTCCGCTATCGATGATTTGTCCAAGTTTCAGCCAGCAGAATACACTATGGGATCAATACATATTTTTTTAACTTTACTTAAAACCAGGTTTCCTATACAACCTAAATGGTTGAAGATGCGGTAAGTGTTATAGTCAACATGATATACTTTGTAGTCGATTCCCGGTGATCATTGTACCACAAATAAATTTTTCACTTCAACATCGAGTTCTTAACAAAATTTTCAATCGAATTATATATAAAATGGTGTTGTTTGGTTAAAATGACACTGGGCTGTAAGGGTTTGATTTTCCGCGTTTATATGTGACCCTAGTGTATTATATGTAAGTTTTTTGTTCAGCTCGTACGGTTTACACTTTATCGAAAATGTTGATGCCATTTTATGTTACCCCAGAATAATAAGTCTTCGTGCATAAATAATTAAGATATGCCTGTTTTATATTCGAATTTGGGTCATATTGACCCTAGTATACTAATAGAGTTAACGACTGAACTCTGCCTTCATTCGAACTGCATGTACGGCTCCGTTAAACTCTAGGACGTGTGAGCTTGGACGGCTCAAGTGATTAACACAGAAATGCAATGAAATCGTTTTAGCATCACTAATCTCATTTACAAATGAAAAAAGTACACATTTTAACAGATGCTTTTACCCTGACTACAATGATATGCATACCAAGTCCAGGCACGGACGGTATTATTTTGTACTAAATGTTGTATCATACTCTATGTTCAAGAGACTTAAAACATATGTTGCGCAAGTTTGCGCAAGATGACCCATTGATTTTCTGAAAGACGACATGAAAATCTTCAAAATAAGCATAGCGTGAAATGTGTCCAACTGCGTCCTCATATTTGATAACTTGGTTGATTTGTATTTTGTTTCCCCATACATTTTACAAAGCAACTAAAAATGCAACACTTTTCAACACATACTTTGTAATGCTGTAAAAAAATCAATTTCGGTCCAATCTTTTTGAAACTTTGGTAATAAGCTCTCGAAATATATAGAAACAGTACAAAAATAATACAGGACCCGTATCTGAAAGTTGATTTTTTGACTTTTCGCCGCCCTCGCATCACTGTGCATCGCCCTGCCGAATTGTCACCCGTCGGACCCCGAGCGTCCACCCTTTGGGACCCCAGCGTCCACTGCAGGCCGCGAGCGTACCATCGCCGCCTGTCGAATCATCCATGTCGGACTTCGAGAGTCCTCCTGCAGGTCGCGAGCGTATCATCGCCCTGCCAAATCAAGCACCCGTCGGACCCCTGCGTCCACCAGAAGGATCACAGCATCCGCCCGTAGGACTCCCAGCGTCCACCACCCGGCCGAAGCGCCATTCCCCAGGCCGTAGCGCCAAAGATTTGGACCCGAACGTCATTCCCGTTCCACCAAGCTTCATCAATCAAGCCCTCCGTCGTCGCAAACCATCGTTCACCATACGCATCAGTTAATCCGTGCATCAGCCAGACCGGAGCAAGCAGAATTGAAGCAAATTGAATCATCTCCAAGCCACACCACCAGCCAGCAGCGAGCGCATTATCGCAGATAGTTCAGCATGTGCGTTTCTACCTACAGTGCCCGATCGATCGACGACCGCCGCAGCCCGCTCGGCACAGAAGTAAATTAGAAAACAGTCGTTTTCGGGCGGGAGTATGTTGGATCTTGCACGGTTGCCGGCGTCGTCGTTGGCTGCTTCTAGCATGCAGAGCGTGTGCAGAAGCAGCCCATTGAACAGACACTGCATTGACTCCGCAGCAGCCTGATCGTGCGTCGGGCTCCCTATACGCAGCAGAACAGCGCACGGCTGCTATTCATCTATTCACTTTATTTGATTTGTATATTGTCCGTACTATCGCTGTCGCCTATAAAAGCGACAGCCTGATCAATGTAACGTTAGTTGTAAGCAATAGAACCACCACAGAGCAGGAGCACTGCCTCTCTGTGGTGCGCCAATAAATCGTAGTAGAAGCAATAGAAGTAGTTCGTTCTTCCTCGAGTCCCCCGGGGGAACTAAACACAACGTGGGGCCTAGTCAACCGCTGGACGAAACAACGTGTTACGAAATTATGTTAGAGGCAATTATATTATAATGCATAATATAACAAATGTTATGCATCTGTTTGAATAAATAAAACAAGTTGTTTTAATTTTGTTACTAAAATTATAACAAATGTTAATATAATTTTGTTATATGTACATAGCTATTCTAATGGAAAAGTCCTCAGAATTATATCAACTATAGTTATTTCTAACAACAGTTACCCAATTTTTTTTTATGATCTTGTTATGTGCTTCTGGTCGGGTAATTATCAACTTGCACGAATTTTTAAAATTGGTGATATTTTCTTCACATAGCTTTATCACTCTCTAAAAGAACCAACAGTATTTATCATTTTTCATCAGAAATCTAATTGTGCAAAGAATGAAAAAAATACAAAATCCAGTTTTTTTTGTAAATTCACGATACGTAAGTAAACTTAAAATGATAATGCTCGAATAATTACAGTTTAGGATATTTTCAAACACGTGCTCCTAGCAAACATAAACACAAATACCAAAACATCACAACTAAAACTTCTCCTAACCCATTCCAGTACTCACCCAGTATGGTGTGCAGCTTGTCCGAGGGCGACAGCTGGCTGATCAGATCGTGCGATAGCTTATCACAGTCGATTTCCTCCGGGTGCACCTTGCGCGGGGCCGCCTTGCTGAAGAAAGCTTTGGGGCTTGCTGGCTGCGTCGGTGTGCTAGGCGGTGACGGTCCCGCCGACGTTGTCGAGGTACCCACCGAGTGCCGATCTAGCAGCACCAGTTCGGCAATGCCCAGGGCGATCGATGAGCTGCTGCAGTTGCTGGTGCTGGAGAGGGTGGTCGGGGGTGATCGCGCGACGATCAGTGACGATGATTCAACAACAGTAAGAGCCGGTTCGTCATCGGTTTGCGAGGATGCTTCCGACGTGGGGGCACCCACCCGCAGGACGATCTCCGTCCGTTGGACTACTTTGGCGGCGGGGGGAGGAGGATCGAGGTTGATCTCCTTGGTGACACGTTCTAGCGCGACGGTCGCGGTGCTGGTGGTGCTGGTCGTGATGATCGATTCTTCCGCGATTGAAGCAACCACCGGCGACGATTGGTTTGCTTCCGCACAGATTGAGGTGTTGTTGCTACTGGTGATCGACGAGTCTTCGTCGGTCTCTTGAACCGAAAACGCATCGAGCTTCGTTTCGAAGCTGGTGGTGGTTGTGGTGGTGGTGTTGGTGCCTCCGTTTTCCACTGCCGGCGCTGGTGGTTCAGTAGCAACGGTGATCGTGCCAGTGGTTGTGGTGGTTTCCGAGCAGTCGGATTTTTCCCGATTTTCGTTACAATTATTTACAGTTTGCTGGCCGCAGCCTCCGCCTATGGCCGGATGATTGAGATAATTGGTATTATTGATCGGTTCGGTTGCCGGCGGCAGTGGAGGCAGTCCGATCTGGGCCGGGCTCGTCTCCGAGAGATACTTGGAGTCGAGAATTTGCGTCTTTTTCAGATCGAAAGTTGACTGCGAAGTGTATTTGGGGCTGATAGCTTGATTGGGGGGGCTTCCGGACGAGGGGGATGATGGCTTGTAGGCCGTGTGGGGAGGAGGTGGCGATGGGGTCACTGGCGAGGAGGCGCTCGGAGGTGTGACCTGATTTTGCTGGGGCTGCTGGGGCGTGAAATTGAACATCGATTTCAGGCTATTGGCGGAGATTATGGGAGCACTGTGGGGAATCGTTTTCGGTGGTTTTCCACCAGCTACACCGATCGTCTGCTTTCCATTGGCTCCCGTGGGGCTACCACCGTTGTTGTTGTTATTATTATTAATGCTATTGTTGTTATTGTTCGAGTAGAGCGAGTACTTGACCCCTGGGGGCAACACGTCCGGCAGATTGCACTTGGGCGGCGAAGGGGAAATGATCTCCTCCGGGAACACGTCGTTGTGGTTGATACTGTCCTCGTTCGAGGTCAACGTCAGTTTATAGCTGCCATGGTCCGGATCGGAGTGCAGCTTATCGCGTGGCTGCCGCGGTAGATACGAGGCCTTGGAATTACTCCTGCGAAAATACGAAAGAGAGAAAATAAATCGGAAACAACGCATTAATATCGCATAGGTACATCTCGGACGAAATAATCAAAAACCAGCAGGAAGGAAGCGCAACACGTACAAAACAGCGAAAATGAAATACATAAATGTAGGTAGATATGGGCTTATGTGAACACAGAGGGCGCGAAGCGATCGCACTTGAGGCACAACGATTACTGACGCACGCTGCCGATAGGTACGGTATAGGTAGGAGTCCCACCAGCCAGCCAGCCACAATCGAATCGAAGGGAACCGCGAGCTCAACGGATGAGTCAGACACGGTCGAAGAAGCTGATGCGTTCCAATCCAACAACGAAGAGACCGGTGTGGAATTGGAATGGTGGGCGAAGGGAAACCACGTATTGGTGGTTGAGGGGGTGGAGGTCGAATAGGTTGTTTTGGGCTGATCCAGCCAGACTTATGCTGTTAGGATTTCAGGCCAAACATGTCTAAAGGTCCAATCTGCAGAAGAGAGGCTCTCTTTGGTTTCCCTCTCTTTCGTTAATATCTCAGCTGTTTATTTGTATTATGATTGTCTCCTTGCATTGAACGATGGTCAAAACAATCGTCTTTTGATTTGTACTGCAAAAATAGTTGAAAAGTGTACCATTACATTGAAATAATTGAAAGAGAAAGTGAACAAAGAGAGCCTCTCAAATGCAGATAGGACCTATTGAATTGTTTGGCCTGATTTATGTTTTGCTGGTGCGCACGCAGCTCCCATCTGTTGCGCTCCATTTTAGGGATCCGTTTACGACGCAGTTTAACAAATTGATGAAAATGGGGAAATTTTATCGATGGGAGGTCCACTGCAAGATGGTTGATTGATGAGCATCAGTATTGTTAGTGAAAATAGAATAAAATTAATAAAAAATCACAAATATCTAAGAAAATTATCAAACAAAATTTTAAGGCTCAAACACATAATGATCCTTGATCACTGTCACTCAATGGATTTTTTTATTTAATTGAATGTAATGGAATGTTAGTGTATGTTTTCTAACAGTTATAATTTCAGAAAAATACATCTAAATGCTGAAAATTCTTTTAAAATTAGAAAGAAATTAATTCTATCATTTGCCTTCGATTAATTCCCAAAACATTCGCATAGGGCATTTCAAGTTCAATGCACGTATCGACAATTCAAATGAAATTTTACTCATGTATGAGCTTCTATCGGAAAGTGTTTTTCATGTTATTTGTTTTGCAATATTCTTAACCTAAGTTTTGGTAAGGGCGTATAAAAAAACAAAAAATCTTTTTTAAAAAAGTTTAACTCGAAAACGGTTTGTTGAATTAAAAAAATGATGTCTTCGAAGGTGTTTGAGGATATTTGAAGAAATTACACTGAGAGTAATATTTATCGCGGTTCTTTGTTAGATGTCATATAAATTCAATTTTTCAAAAAGCCTACCCTTCGATTTTCTTAATTTTTTTGTCTGTAGAAAGCTGAATTCCAGCCTCAAAATTTGCCAAGTAGCCCAGAAAAGTCAAATCCTTCTGACAATTTTTACTCGATTTTTTTTATTTTTCATCGATTCTAAAAACAAGCAAAAGGAAATAGCTTTTCAAATTTTTTATGTCAAAAACGGATTCTTCGTACAGTTTTCAATAATAAAAAAACTATGCATAAATTTTTGTTACATCCTACCATACTTTAGTTACAGTGAATTCAAAACATCAAAAATATTTAAAAAATTAGACATTTTTAAATGTTATTCGGGACGGTCTTAAAATTTACAAAACTGAGAAATAATTGTTCCTTCCTGATAAAAACTGTAAAACAGTAACACACAAGGTCTCTTTTTTTTCTTAATTTTTTGGATTTAGTAGACCGTAGGAAAAAAAATTATGCATAGTTTTTTCAGAGAATCATGTACGTAGGATCTTTTTTACAAAATATCTAAACAATGGTTCTTTTGCTTATTTTGATTAATATCGATTAAAAGTAAAAAAAATGAAAAAAACATTAGAAGCATTTGCATCCAATGCTACTTGGCAAATTAGCAGGCTGGAAGCCAGTTTTTCACTGAAAAAAACGGAGGGTAAGGTTTTTGACACCTAACAAAGAACCGCGATGAATATTACTCTCAGTGTACCAACTTGGAAGACATCATTTCAATCCAACAACCCGTTTTCGAGTTATAAATTTTTGAATAAGAAAATTAGTTTTTTTTTCAGACGCCGTTTTTTAGTGTTGGGTGAGGAATAATCCTTATATATTGATGAAAACTAAATGATTCACGAAATCCAGCACATAGAAAAAAATTCATTCAAATTGAAAAGTTTAAATGTTTAGTGTTTTGAACTAGAAATGCGCTATGGATGCTCCAGTTTTTTTCCCAGTATTTTTTTTTTAGAAATTCATGTTTGAATAGCTCCAGAGGTTCTTTCAGATAAACCTCCATATGTTATCCTGGGATACCAGAAATTATTCCGAAAATTTCCTCAGGTATTTCTTCTAAAGTTCCTCCACGAATTATTCCTTGGCATTTCTCCAGAAGTTCATTTAGAAAATTCTCAAGAGATTCTTCTAGTAGTTCCACCAAAGATTTCTCCAAAAGTTTTTCCGGGTATACCTCCAAAGACTGCTTCATAAATTAATTTTAGACCTTTCTTCAGGAATTCTCTTAAACATTTTACCGGTGATCCTTCAGGAGTTTTTCCATAGCACTTCTCAAGGGTGCTTTCAAGGAATAATTCTAGGAGTACTCAGAAAGGGTACTCCAGTTCTTCTAGGTATTAACTTTGAGATTCCTTCAAAAATTTCTTTCTTTAAGAAATTTCCTCAGTGATTCCTCGAAGCATACTCGTAGTAATTTAGATTTCAAAAATTTTAGCAGCACTTCCTTTCGTAAAACATGAGAAATTCTTGCAATTTCCTTGAGGTATCTCCAAGAGCTCTTCTAGGGATTCCTTAAGAAATTTCGCCAGGGATTTACTCAGAAATTCCTCAAGTATATCCGTTAGAAATCTCTTCAGTGATTTCCTCGGAAACTGTACCAGTAATCTAGATTTTTTTTTTCAAACATTACTCTAGCCGTTTTTTCTTGGAATTATTTCTAGAAGTCCTCCAGAAACTTCTCATGAAATTCTTTTAGGAATTCCTCCAAAGCCTAACTCAGTGAATTGCTTCAGATATTTCCCCCGGGGATTATAACAGGAATTCCTCCAGAGATTGCTTCAGAAATTGCTTCAGGGATTTCAGTGCAGTGCAGTAATTCATCCAGAAAAATTTCAAGATTTTTTTCTAGGAATCCGTTCAGGACAGGTATTTTCTGGAGTTCTTTCAGGGATTTCTTAAGAAAATCCTTGAGGGATTGCTTTAGATATTCAAAAATTTCTCCAGTATTTTTTTGTGAAATTTTTGGAAAAACGGCTGAAAATATCTCTGGAAGAGTTCTTGGAGGAATTTCCGCAGGATTAAAAAAAAACATATTAAAAAAATCAATGGAAAAACTTTTGGAAGAAATACATTGCTGAAATTCCTCAAGAAATCCTAAAGAAATTTCAGAACGAATACATGGAGGAATTACTAAAAAAAAATCCAGAAAAATTTTTTGAAGGAACTACCAGTCTGATTCCTTTAAAAATTCCTGAAGGTATTTTTGGAAGAGTCCAGGTAAATTCCCGAAGAAATCTCAGGAGGAATACCCAGTGGAAACTCCAGGGGAAACGTGCCCAGAGGAAAACCAGGGGAAACGCTTGGTGTACCCCAAGAGAATTTATTGAGAAACTTTAGAAGAGTTTATGAGAAGGCCTGCAGGATTTTCAAAAAAAAAAAAAAACCTGGAGGAATCCGAAAAATTGCTTGAGAAACGTCCAACAGAATTGCTGTAGAAATTCCTAGCAAATAAAACTGGAGAAATTTCTGAATTCATAAAAACAATCTTGTGGAATTTCTGAGGTGATATACGGAAGAGTTCTATTGGAACTTCTAAAGGAGTCTCTGAATGAATTTCTGCAGGAATCTCTGGAGGAATGCCTGCTAGAATTAGTGAAAGCAATTACGTAAGAATACCTGGAGGAATTCTTGCTGGTTTTTCTGGATGAATCTCTGAAGTAATTACTGGAGATCACAGGTCTGGACATTTCCAATGGAATCCCAGAAGAAATTCCGGAAAAAATCTCTGGCGTCTGGAGTACAAAATCCTGAAAGAATCAACGAAATATTTTCCGAAAAAAAGTCGCTCAAAAGAATTTCAAAAAAAAAAAAAGAAAGAACTTCTGAATGCAGAGAAGACCCACTCTAGGGCTGAAAATTTCAATTATGAAGAAATATAAAACTAGAAAAACTTCTTATTAATGCAGAAAGACTTTCTAAAGCACACCTTAAAAGAATGTCTGAAGCTTCAGGAAAAATCCATAAAGAACTTCTTGAATGAATTGCTGCTGAAATTTCTGAAGCAACACTCAATGGCATATCTCAAGGAAGTCCTGGACATTTTTTTAAGATATCGTGGTAATTTTTGAAATAATCCTTGAAAGATTTTATGAACGAATTCCTGGAGTAATTTCTTAAAATATCCATAGGACAATTTTGTAAGTAATCGTGTAAGGATTTCTAAAGAAAGCTTTGGGGATTTTTTTTAGGAATTCCAGGAAGAGTATCTCAAGGAATCCATAAACAAATTTTTGAAGGAAACTTTGGAAGATGTTCTAAAGAAATCCTTTGTGAAATTTCTGAAGCAATTTAGAAAATTTGATTTTCTAAAAGAAATCACAGTAAGGAGAAATTTCGGAGGAAATTTATAAAACTCTGGAAGAATTTCTGTTAAACACATGAATGATTTTGGAAATGAATCCCTGGAGAACATTCTGAAGGAATCCATGGAAGATTTTCTGAAAGAAAAACCTGGCGGATTTTCTAAAGGAACCATGAAAGAATCCATGGAATGATTTATAAGAGTTCTTAGTTTTTTAGTTTAGTTTAAAGTATATGGATGAATCTTCAGGGAGCTTTGGACAAATTCATAGATGTCTCTATGGATTTTCTCTGGAATTGTTGTTGAAGGACTTCTCGAAGAAATATCAGATGGAATCTCTGGCAGAAATTTTTTAAGACTCCATGGAAGACTTTCTTAAGGAATCACTGGAGGAATTTCTGAAGAAATCAATGGTGGATTTTTTTTAAGAAATCTGTGCATGGTTTTCTAAATCTTTCGGCAAATTTCTGGAGAAATCTCTCGAAGCATTACTGAATGACTTCCTGAAGGATTAAAGGCTGAACTGCCCTAGTGAAGGCCTTTAGATGTATAAGCGTAATCAATGGTTAATTGTTCCATTACTGTTGCGCTGTAACATTGTACAGGTCCATGAAGTATGGGTGAGTAGAGAATTAGTTTTCAAAGGTCTCGTTCTAGGTCATCCTAAAACTTCCGCGAGTATAGGTCTTAAGATCTACAATGGCTTGTTATTACATTTTACTGTTGCGGTGTAACATCCTGCATGTCCATAGAACATAGTTCTGCAAAGAACTAATTTCCAAAGATCTAGTTTTTTATTCTTAACCACCTAACCTAATTTACAGCTCTTTTGTCCACTAGGGCACTACGTGAGTGATTATAATTGTCAACTGCATTTCCACTTTTTGTACAGCGCCTAAATGTATTCTATTATTGTACTATATCGAACTGGTTGCTTTTCGCGCTGTTTTCACTTTCTACCCTATCATGGTAGAATGATGAGCACGAGGATGTTGAAGTGTGGTTGTTGGTTGTTCCTTTTTCCAGTCCGATGCGGGGTGGGGGGGGGGTGGGTGAGAGTTTAGGTTGATTATTAGTTGCCGTTCCCCGATGTCCAAGTCCGTTTGAGTCATGTGCTCAAAAGGGGGTCAGTGTCAGCTGCTCTCAGGGGAAAAGAGCAACTGACGAAAGTGCCGGGGCTGGTATCGAACCCATGACCATCTGCTTATGAAGCAAACGTGTGACCACTTGCGTCACGGGCCCCGGCAAGATGATCTAGGTTATCAAAGATCTTCCGTGAGTAAAAGCCTGAAGATCTATAAGCATATTCAATTGTTGTTACATCACTAATGCGGTGTAACATCTCACAGGTCCATGGATCATGTTTCTATTAAGAACTGCTCTCCATCCCCTGGTCATCACCTAACTTCCGTGAGTAAAGGCCAGAATGTCTACAATAAATGACACAGCGCAACATTTTTTTGTCTCGAGAGCAAACTTATGTGTCTCTGACAGATTTTGGGCCACTGAATCCGAAACCGGGCTCAGATTTGCTCCAGCACGTCACAATTTAGAGCCATGCCTCAATTTATAGGGCAAAATATGCGATTTTAGGCTTTTTTGACTGCCAGCCATTAAGCATGGAAATATTTTTTTTAAACAACTAAAAGGTATATTGGTCAACTAACATCTAAATTAACGACTCATGCAAAATATTTCGTTTTGCCAGATCAAATTCGATGGTTTTAGGCGATAATGTAAGGTACGATATTTCCCATACAAGTCTCCCTCAAAAAGTTGCATGCAAGTTTACTTACTAACATAAAATACTTAAATCTATCAAATTTAAATTGACAAAACAAAATATTTTGCATGAGTCGTTAATTTAGAAGTTAATTGATCAATTTACCTTTTGATTGCCTAAAAAAAATATTCCCATGCTTAATGACTGGCAGTCAAAAAAGCCCAAAATCGCATATTTTGCCCTATAAATTGGGGTAAAGCTCAAAACTGTGACGTGCTGGAGCAAATCTGAGCCCGGTTTCGGATTCAGCGGCCCAAAATCTGTCAGAGACACATAAGTTTGCTCTTGAGATAGACCAAAAGTTAATTTTTGTTACGCTGTGTGATCAATAAATAACTGTTACATTACTGATACGCTGCAACATCGTACAGATCCATGGAACATAAATTCCAAAGATGTTCTATGGTATCCAAGAACTCCCGCAAGTAAAGGCGTTAAGCGTAATCATATGGATTGTTGTTACATTACCGATAAATTCAAAAAATATTTTTTTTCATATTTTGAAGAGCGTAATGAAAATTTTCTTCATACTGGAAAAGCAGTTTTTCCTGGCATTTTTTTCCCAAGTAATTTTTCTTAAATTCATGGAGGACGCTCAAGATTTCGAAGAAAATATCTCATATGAATTTTTATATACAGGGGCTTCTACACTCTTCTGGTTCTGCAAGGAACTTCAAGAGGGAATACCCGAGAAAATTATATGGAGAAAATTCAGGATAAATCTTGAAAAACTTTGAGAGACACCTTGGGAGCAACATCGGAAGAAATCGGAAGAAATCGTGCAAGCTCGATAACCTTCAAGAAATATTTCGGTAGAAACTTCGGCAGAAAAATCCAGGTGAAACTGTGAAAGAAATCTCACAAACAATTTGCGTCTTCGACCTTGCGGCCTCTACAGACTGAACATTACAAACATTTGACAACGGACAACACATATAACACCCAGTGGCACAGTGGAGAATTTTCCGTTTGCCGAAAAGTTTTCCCCGACTGGGGCGGGAATCGAACCCACACTCCGAGGCTTACGAGACACCTAAACGACTGACGCCGTTAACCGCTCGGCCACGAAGCCCACTTTGTAGAAATTAGTGCAGTTAGTTAGTACTGGAGGTATTTGGGAAGAAATCCTTTGAGGGATTCGTAGAGAAATTCCAGGAGAACCTTAAAATATTCCTGCAGAAAACTTGAGCTTTAGCTTGAGCTTGATTGACCGCCCGCAGTTGCTACTCCAGTATCGCCGGATCAGCTACACTCACACAAGGAACCAATGAGATAGCTGCTTGGGGCTAACAGGCATCTTCAGTGTGTGAGCGTTAGTGGTCTTGTATTTTTAGGCGACAATGGCACCTGCTGCGTCAGGTTGCAGGTCAATGGATAAGGGGAGGGAAGTGATGATTGCAATCGCTTGCCCACATCAGGCCGTTGAATCCTCTGCGCCTGCACAAGGTCATGGGGATGTTGGTGTGTTGGTGGAAAATGTTTATTTTTGGCACATGGATCATGCATCAGATTGTGTGAAGATTACTGTGAAGCGGCTCAGTCCGCTTGGTTGCATAACTTGTAGGCGTTATAAGATAGATTGACACTGTGCTGTGATGAAAGTTGGAAGGAAGGGAAACGGCTTTTTTTCGATCCGTTTCTGGTTCTAGCGATCGCTACGAACATACGAATATATTGTCGCGCTTACCTTTTATTAGAGTCCTGCGGCGGTCGTACGCTCGCAAGGCATACCGCCGCATGACAATCGCAAGGCAAAACAAAAGAAAAAGTGTTCCCGCCAAAAACAAAAGCACGTGGGTTTCGCGAAGTGACAGATGTTTTTGAATGTATTTGTGACGAACGGCAAGAGTAGCTCAGTGGAATGAGTGTTCTTGCTGTCAAACCCCATATAGTGGAATTACATACTTGTGAATCTGGTGACGCTGTTATGATAAGTGACTGTCGCGCTAATATCAGAAGCCAGAGGCAGATAATCGCCATATTCTGATTTTTCTTGAGAGGCATAATACATGAGATGTATATGTAGAAGAGAGAGAGTGAGAGAGAAAGTAGATAGAAAGATACAAAGTAGGAGGAAAGGGGCGAGCCAGGGATTGAAGAACCCAGGACCTTCTGCATATGAATCAGAAGCGGTAGCCACCAGACCACCAAGCTCGTCTTTAAAATATTCCAGCAGAAAACTCGTAAAAAAACTAGTGAAGAATTCCCTAGAGCAACTCTAGTATAAATTCCTGAATATCTCTGTAGAAACTCTGCGTGAAATCCCGATAAAAACTCTAGAGGAAATGCCATGATGAGCACTAAAAAATCCGTTCAAGAAGAATCACAAGAAAAACTCCTAGAAAAATTTCGCGGTATCATATGAGAAATATCCTGCGAGGAACTCTTTTAGAGATTTATTTTACAACGATGATAAAATAGGAGTTTAGTGAAACTCAATTACAATCAGTTTTCTTAAAAAAAAAAAATAAAAAAAAAGACTATAAAATGACTTTAACTAGAATGATAAAAAAATGAAATATCAAATCGATATCATATGTCGAAAAATAATATGAATTTAGATTAAAGTTGAAATTGAGTGATTTTTGGTAAATTACAGTACATTTTCAGTAAAAAGTCTATCAAGTTGATCACTACCATATGGAAAGAAACAATTTCGAAAGAAAAACTCCCAATTCCACAGTGTCTCATACGCTATTTTGTAATCGTTGGGGCACCACCACCAACCGAAATGACTGGTAGGTAAAACCTGACCGATTTATTAACCTCGACGCGACTAAAACAAAATCCGACTTAGTTATGTATCCAAACCCATAACATGCAACCTGTTAGAGACATCGTGTTGATCGTGTTGATAGCTGCCCGCCACCCGATCGGTATGCAGTAGACAGCAGCACTGCGCTAGACATCGAAGGCGAAGGCGACGACGAAGCGATGACGCATAGTTTAACGGGGCCTCCCTTCTTAGAGAGCTCGCGCCGGTTTCTATATTCCAGTTTTTGGACTCCCCTGATCCGTATGTGCGCAAATGAATTTCGATTGTTGCAGTAGGGGCGAGAAACCCCGCACATCGTGATGCGATGTGATCGCGCGATCGAGTGTGATTGTGTTGTTACAGAACTGAATGCGATCTTTTTCAAGGTTTCTGGGCTTTTTACACGAGATGGATCCGTTAAAATTGAGTCGTTCCCAAAACAAACTGCATTCATAAAAATAACCAAAATAAGTCTTTGTGAATTTCTGACACAAACACGTGATTTCTCGTTTTTTTTGGGTTCCTTTCGTTTGTTTGTTTCTCAATTTGTTGGTGATGGATGTAAGTGTATGAGTGGATCGCTGCTTAACAAGTTGCCTACATTTGGGCGGTTTTTATAATTCACGTCGATCGCAACGATCGCGCCTCAACGTCTACTGCGTGAGCAGCTTGCGGCGATCGTAATTTGCCCAATTCAATCAAAAATTAGCAATTCAAAAACTTGTTTGTAATGCTGATACAGCAGAAGAGAGGAAGAGAGTTGAAACGATGAATCGAACCCAAAAAAATGATTATGACAGTAGTCGTTGTCAGTGTTTATTTACCTTGTTTGGCAGCACTTTCGTTTGTTTGTATTCGGTATTGCCGGATTCGATGGTTGTATATTTTTTTTAGTTTTTGCTTTCGGGTTATTAATTACCTGAACCGATCGATTTGACTGCTACTCGGCTACCGATTCTATTCGAATGCATCTCAAGGAATGTTTGTCGCTCGAGTGATTCGTGGAGTTGAAGGGTTATGAGTTAGCTGCGTGCGATGAATTCGATTTTAATTAAGATGTTTGAATTTTGATGAACGTCGCATACCATTTTTGCGTCTGAGATGACCAAATTTGAATCTACGTAGTTTATGGACAGCGCCTTTGTGCATACCAAACGGAGGAGGTATGTTAAGGATTTTTACGGCATCATCAGCATCGGCAGCCATGTTGCATATGTGGCTCGAAATTTCAAAGTGCTAATTCTCGGCCACTAAAGCAAATAGTCGTATGAAAAAGTCCTTTTTCTGCTGCGTGGCTGCAAGATTGACAGTTTTTTATCACATCAAAAACGCAAGGCAAACAAACATCATCAAAAGCAAAAAGTCAATGATTCGGATGAGAGCTTGGTGATGTATCATGACACCTTAACCCACCTACAAAAACCCAATAGGTACAGCCTAATCCCCCTAATCTACTCGATAGGTGAGTGTAACTGAAAGCTGTGCATAATGGAATCAGTTCCAGTATTCTCCGTAGCCCACCTCCATCAGCACCGGAATAGTCACGCTCTCTTGTCGATGATTTCAGCCATTTCAGCTGGCCCCAACAAACCCCCAAACGTCAACAATAATGTTGGGTAAGGTTCGGCGACGGCGGCGTCAACCCACGCGCTTTTGCGATCGCGAACTTTTAAAAGTACGTTCACCGGTTCTGTTTTCAGGTGCCCATGCCCAGGCGACAGGTGCGGAGGTTGCTGATCGAAACTGCTACACCTCAGTCGATTGGAATCGGATTTCCAACAGGTGGTGCGCGCGCGGTAATTCACCACGAATTATCGCCCTCGGTGGTGGGACCCCCACATTTATTGTGGGTTTCACTTTTTTCTAGACGGGGCGCTGCGCTGATCATCGTTAACTGTCAAAGTTAATTCGGGTGACGCGACAAGGCGTCCGTGAATGGAAGCCCAAAATAGACGCGACAATGACCTTGGTAATGATCTTTTCCTCATTTTTTTTGTGGTCTTTTGTTCGGTTTGGTGGGTCCCCGGTACTGAGTTTAGGTGAAATTAGGAAGCAATCTCACCTATGAAGTTGTTCGAGGAAAGGGCTAATAACATGGATGGAACAATAAATAGGGTCTGGGACCATTTGGACAGGAGGACCTATTTTGGGCACTTGCTGCTATAACTCAGTCAAGTCATGTTCAAAAATTAAAGTGAATTGGTATGAAATTGACTGAGTTATAGCAGCAAGTGCCCAAAATAGGTCCTTCTGCCCAAATGGTCCCAGACCCTATGTTACGTACGTACAGATAGACTAATCGATCTCTATTAGTTTGACGCAGGCTACTAGATTAGGTGTAGTAAATGAGAGTTTCACTTTCTACAAACGCATCTTGGCTTGCTGCGTTTTCTTCCATCTGTCAAAGGGTGTCATGAGAGGAAAATGAGTAAGAAATTAAGAGACGCCATCTCACCACAATGAATGATTCATCATGTGTATCCTAGTGTGTATCGGTGTTTTGGATACCACCGTTGGTGCAATGAATTATAGCCATTATAGGTGAAACAACAAATAAATGTAAGACGTCAGTTTTGTGCGATTGTATGAGGTGCGTTTTTGATTGACAACCATTACGAAGCGAAATGCTATGGTACTGGTACATTTCATGGCGGTTACGGACCAGTGCATGTATGTATGTAGAGCAAAGCGAAACTTTTATGTATTTTTGTTTGTCGTAATGCTCGGCTTTGATTGACAGTCTGAAAAAAAAAAAAATAAAACTCATAGATTTGAGCTCCACATAAAAATCGTTGTCGACTTCATCATTTGATGTTTAGGACTCCAGAATATCCAGTTTTGCGTCAAAAAATGAACTAGAAGATCACCAGAATGTTTTGAAAACATTGTCATTTATTAGATAGACGCACTGAATCAAAATTCAACCATCGTGCAACAATAATGCCAATGTCGCAACCTGCGTTTGTTGTTACAATCCACCCAATGCGACATAAGTTTGTCCCAACTTGATCAGAATAGGATAAATATCGTACGCCACGAGTTTAGAGATTTTTAGAACTTGAAATGAAATTGTATAAGTTTTATAATGGCTCTTGGAACCTACGCAAAACCAAACTGAGTTACAAATTGTTGCTTGGAATAACCAGTTAAACCGAGCGAATAAACTGTGGAGGGTTCAGAGGTCGAATTCGCAGAATGAGCTTGAGCTTGATTGACCGCCCGTAGATGCTAAAGATTTGAGTATCGTCAAATCTGCTACACTCACACAAGGAACCAATGAGATAGCTGCTTGGAACTAACTGGCATCTTCTGTGTGTGAGTATTGGTGGTCTTCTGAAAGGAGCATTGTCTAAACACATAAAGCGTTAAGAGAGACTAAAGCTCTTTACCACAGCGGATCATGAACAACAGAATGTCCTGAGGATTCAGGGTGCTGAAGTCAGTTTCAGTTAAAGTGTTTAACCGAGTACTTGGAAACGCAGTTGCGCGAAATCTGGACAATTTGATATCAAATGATACGAAGTTCTATGATTGGATTCACAGCTATCACATACAAATGAATCAGCTTGCTGAATATACGTGATGTGATAGCTGAGTCGGCAGGGGCCAGTTATTGCTTTGACCAGCATTCTGCTATTATGCTACGATCAGTGGTACGTGATGCCCTGCAGAATAGGAGGTGAAAGTTGCTGCGGTGATCTGAATTGTCTGAGGATGGCTGAAAGAAAAGACCAGTCCGAAACGTCACACAAAAAAAGCGTGTTTTTTTTGGCTCACCGAAAAACATCAATAAAAATGATGAAGATAATACTTCTTGTTTGAGATGAATGTGTTCTGGGATAACGTCAAAAAGAACTTCTAGTGCTGCCGTGAGAGTTGAAGAGAACGCTCCAGACATCGCCATTAAGCACATTCTCTGGAGATCGCCTAATTTTCATTGGATCGTTCTCACTATGCCCTTACGCAACCACTCAGGGGATCTACACAATGTTCGTTGAATAACAGTTGTGTAAATCCATTTGATATATATTTTTTTAAACACAACACCGGCCTCAACTAGAGGTTGTACAGAACAGACTGAAAAAGCACTAACATCATATCACACGAAACACCCAGTGGCCCAGTCGAGAATTTTCCGTTTGACAAAAAGTTTTCCCCGACTGGAGCGGGAATCGAACCCACACTCCGAGGCTTACAAAACGACGAGATGACTGACGCCTCTAACCGCACGGCCATGAAGCCCACAAATTGAACCCAAAGCTTTAGTAAAAGTTCGTCGGCATAGCCCGAATGCCATAGAAGCTTTCTCGATTCTGAACTCAATGTTAGGTAGCCAGTAAAGATTGGAATCAAAAATAACTCCAACATACTTTATCTGTTCTGTAACAACCGAAGTCAAAATCGAAGATACGTGAAGGTCGAACACCATTACGGTTTTGCCTTTTCGTGAAAGGAACAATAGATGTATTACTCGGATTTACCAAAAGGCCTTATTGGTTGAAATCACCTGAAGAGCACTTTGCGTCATGTCGAAAAGGGTGCTGAAGCACATACCAGCTAACGATGTTATGTAGTCGGCAGCAAACCCATAAGAAGGAAAACCACTGCCATATAGTTGCCTCAATACATATCTGCTACGAGAATCCACAAAAGTGGCGATCAGACTCCCCCTTGAGGGCATCCACAAACACTCAATTTGATAATCGCTGCTTGACGCAGTGACGAAAAGAGATGTCTGTTTTGAGCATTTGGTAAATTCAATTGCAAATCATTGTTGATTTACCATGACTTCGTGCAGCTTCGAAAGGCATATTTTTAAAAGAAACCCTGATATCTAAGAAAGCATCCAAACAAGATAGCTTTTGAGTGAATGCTTTTACGATATCGTAAACAACTTTGTATAGAAGAGTCACAAGGGACTTTCCAGATTGGTAAGCATAATATGAAGATACATGTTAGCCTAAATGAACATTACAGATGTAATGATCTACAATGCGTTCTAAGCATTTCAGAAGACAGAAGATGAAACTGATAGTTTGAAACTTTTTGCATCTTCATACGACGCACGACCCACTTTCGGAATAATTTTAGCAGTAATATGCCGCCAAGATTTGGGAATAAAACCTGTAGCAAGACTTCAAACAAGTAGTTTTTTCAAAACATATTTGATATAAACTAATCCCTTCTGAAGTAAAACAAGATAAATCTCATCTACTCCAGAAGATTTGAAAGTTGCGAAACTTTTTTAGTTCCAACACAATTGATTCTATAGTTATAATACCCCAAGCCGAGTAGTGGCTAAGGCTTTGGATCGCTAATCCAGAGACGGCGGGTTCGATTCCCGTTCCAGTCGGGAAAATTTTCTCGACTCCCTGGGCATAGTGTATCATTGTCCTTGCCTCACAATATACAAATTCATGCAATGGCAGGCAAAGAAATCCCTTCAATTAATAACTGTGGAAGTGCTCAAAGAACACTAAGTTGAAGCGAGGCAGGCCAAGTCCCAGTGGGGACGTAGAGCCATAAAGAAGAAAAAGACTCCATGCCAAAGCTAGAGAATCATAACTACAAGAAAAGACATCAAATTCATCCGAAGATGTAACATCCACACATCCGGGAAAGTGTGTACTGAATGAACATTCCCAAACTTCCTCGTCAGAGGAAGTGAACTCGCTATTTGGCAAACGAAGTTCGTTCACTAGGAAATCCTTAGATTTTGCACAGGTTTTGTTTAACCGACAGACTTCACTAAAACTGGATACACTTGTACACAGGGTTTTCCAGCCAGATCGTTCAGCACGAGAGCTTTCTTGTAAGCCTAGTAAGCCGACCTGAAAGCCTCCTATCCAGCCGGACGTCGTCTGTTCCAACTCTTTCTACATTGTTTCCTGTGGTTGCTTGGCCAGATCAGAGCTCTTTCTTTGGGCGGTCTGTACAGATCGCAGTGGCCTGCCTCCATGATGAAGGATGTTGTGGTATCAACGGCATCATCATAACAATGGATGATGAGTATCCACGAAACTTGGTCACAATGGAATTAGTACAGAGATCCTATATCATCCAAGTGTTCAAAAAGAGGAGCGAAAAAAATTTTAATCTGACACATGTCAATTAGTCAGCTCGTGACTTATTCTACTAGAGCAAAGTGTTATGTCTAACGCTTCCTCTCTGGCAGATACCATGAAAGTTAGGCGGTTGCTTAGGTTAAGTAACCCATGATCTGTACTACTTAAGTATTTCATCAAACTGGAGCCTATCAAGTTAATGTCTGAGCTGCTCCAGCTGAAATGGTAAAAATAAGCATCACTGCCAACAATTGGGTTCTTTAGGGGTATGCGGATTATTTCATAATCGGACTCTCCGCTCAAAAATTAGTCGAAATCCAAAATTTCATAATTTTTGGAGTCCGGGAACTATTTTTAAAATGAATTTAAAGTTTGTATGAGGAATTTTTTTGTGCGGGTCGAACTGCCATTTTATCGATTGAACTGTCATTCTATCCACGAAAATAAAAACTTTTTGTTAATTTAACCATCAAAACAAAGGTATTGGAATACAATAAAATCACGTTATATTCAGAAAAATGAGCTCTTTCGATTAGGCTATGAAAAATAGCAATATTTCATTCACTAAACAACCCAATTAGCAGAAGGCCTTTTTGAAGAGCTGTTTTCGAAAAGTTGGTTGAAAGCATCCTGTTGAGGTTTCCAACAGATATATCAATTGTGATAGCACATACATACATCTCTGGTGGTTAGTTCAGAGATGAGTGTAGCAACGATTGCGTTGTTGACAAGCACATATGATCGAGGCATGACACGCGAGTTTGCCATTTCATTTTTACTGGAAGTAGCAAACACCGGGTTCACAAGGTTTCCTAGATAGAAATTCCTCTTACAAAAGTAGGATTCTTGGACTAAAGCCACTAGGGCTCTATCATTTTGCATAAATCTGCAAAGATTGATCGTTGCTGTTCATTTATGCTGTAGATTGATCTGAGCTATCCTAACCGTGGCGACTACCCAAACTAGATAAAACTCTTTATAAGCGCATCACAACAAAAAATAGCAGCAATATAACCAGATCGGTGTGTAAATCGCATAATGGTATTTCACCTATATGGTTTCATACACAGTTAGAAAAAATCACCGACTTCGGTAATGTTTTACCGAAATCTCAACCGTTAAGTTTGTTTTACAGGAGAAATTCGGTAAAGGTAGCAACTTTTACCGAAGTTCGTTAGAGTTTGACAGATAAACGATAACATTTTACCGAAATTTGTTATTTTTTTACAGCATTTCGTTAAAAATCCATTACCGAACGCTCAGCGGTTGAGATTTCGGTAAAAATTACCGAACGCGATTAGCTGTGTAGGTGAAAATTTAAACTAATTAACAACATCTTCATAAACTCGCTCCTATTTAGCCACAAGTTAGAGACTAAAGAAAGGCAGCTGATTGTCTCGTAGAAACACAAGGTCCACTGCACCATTGCTCCGGTTAGCGCAGTAAGAACAAAATACTGAGAAGGGCGCCCTGGTGCTCCAAAGGCTCCGTTAGCGGTTAGAATTTTATTAGACCCCCATACTGCCGTTATAAGCATAGTTGTCCCATGTTACTTTTTGACGATTTTGACTTTTTTGCACCAGGCGCTCTATTTATACGTATATTTTCATATAACATCAAAAAATAACATACTTTGTTCGAAGACTCAATGAAAAGCATGTCAAGTCAAATTGTCCCACTGTTGAATTTCTACGCATGTCTGTCCCACAACTGAAATTCTACGCATAACAGTCCCACTATAAAATTTCTATGTAAAACCGATACATTTAGTATTTTTAGTAACTTACTTCACCTAATAGCATGGCTATTTCAATAATGTATGATATAAACTCTTCTTTTATGTTGGCATTACGCTCCAGATGGAACGAAACTTGTTTTCCAGTTTAACAAAAACTGTTATTTCTTCGCAAATTGCAGTTTCAATCTAAATTCAAAATTTGCTGCAATGCGCGTTGAGCTCATAAACCAAACATAAACATGTTAACTTAATTAATAGGCTCAAATGTCGTGAAGCATGACGAAGCCGATCCAATATAATGACAAAGAGGTTGCTGAATTGAATGACTGTTATATGTGAAAATTTTCAGAATTTAAACAAGCTTGAAATATTGTTGGTAAGTGAGTTGATGAGTTTCACTTTTTTATTTCAATATGTTATCCCAATAATTTGATTGAATTAGTGTGTCGGTAAGTGAGTGGCTTAGTTATCGCCTATTTAGAAAATAAAAAGAACACTTTTGGGTTAAACACAAATCGAAGACGAACTGCTGGAGGGACTGAGCAAGCAATCAATATTTCAATTGATGAAAGATCAGCCGAGTAAGTGAATTGAAGAGTAAGTGAGTGACTTGGTGAGCGAGATTTTGTAAGTGTGTGGGTTGATGAGTAAATGAGTAAGATGATAAGCGAGTGATTTGATAAGTGAGTTGGTTTATTAATGGGTTGATGAGTAAGTGAGTGACTGTTTTGAATGAATGTGTTAATGAGTTATTGAGTAAATTGATAAACAAGTGACCTAGACGCTCAGAGACTTGATGAATAAGTGAATTCTTGGGTAAACTGTTCTTAGTAAGTTGTATCGTAGATAAGCGGCTTTCTGTGTATAGGTAAAAGAAATAATAGAGACCAAAAGCATTATACTCTTATTATTGTATTTGTATTAAAAGTGAACATAGTACCGTAACTGCTTGTTTTCGAATAGGATGAATGTAGAACCGTACCAACGGCATTCTGTGTGAAGAATTAGCTTAAGTAAAAATTCACGGATAAAAAAACGGCATTCTGACCCTTCATATTCAAAAAAAAAGATACATGAAGCGTGAAGCCTATAATGGCAAATCACTCCCAATCTTTGCTGGGGTTCCTATTCATATGACCCATACAAGCAGAATGTTTTGAAAACTTAAGTTGTAGTTATAAACATGTTTTATTTCAATGATATGTACATATTTCTTGGCATTTATAATTAATACAAAAGCTTACTCAGTTGTATGCTTTGTTGGTCATTAGGCAAAATAGGCCATTAAGCCGAAAATTTCATTACGCCGAAAATTTCATTAGACCGAAAAATTCATTAGGCCGAAAAGGACGTTAGGGCTGAATAATTCATGTATAGAACAAGGTCATTTCGCCAAGACCCGGCCAAAATACCATTTCGGCCTGAAGACCTGTTCGGCCTGAAGACCTTTTCGGCCTAAAGACCTTTTCGGCCTAAAGACCTTTTCGGCCTAAAGACCTTTTCGGCCTAAAGACCTTTTCGGCCTAAAGACCTTTTCGGCCTAAATACCTTTTCGGCCTAAAGACCTTTTCGGCCTAAAGACCTTTTCGGCCTAAAGACCTTTTCGGCCTAAAGACCTTTTCGGCCTAAAGACCTTTTCGGCCTAAAGACCTTTTCGGCCTAAAGACCTTTTCGGCCTAAAGACCTTTTCGGCCTAAAGACCTTTTCGGCCTAAAGACCTTTTCGGCCTAAAGACCTTTTCGGCCTAAAGACCTTTTCGGCCTAAAGACCTTTTCGGCCTAAAGACCTTTTCGGCCTAAAGACCTTTTCGGCCTAAAGACCTTTTCGGCCTAAAGACCTTTTCGGCCTAAAGACCTTTTCGGCCTAAAGACCTTTTCGGCCTAAAGACCTTTTCGGCCTAAAGACCTTTTCGGCCTAAAGACCTTTTCGGCCTAAAGACCTTTTCGGCCTAAAGACCTTTTCGGCCTAAAGACCTTTTCGGCCTAAAGACCTTTTCGGCCTAAAGACCTTTTCGGCCTAAAGACCTTTTCGGCCTAAAGACCTTTTCGGCCTAAAGACCTTTTCGGCCTAAAGACCTTTTCGGCCTAAAGACCTTTTCGGCCTAAAGACCTTTTCGGCCTAAAGACCTTTTCGGCCTAAAGAACTTTGCGGCCTAAAGACCTTTTCAGCCTAAGGACCTTTTCGGCCTAAAGACCTTTTCAGCCTATAGACCTTTTCGGCCTTAATTCATTTTCGGCCTAAAAACCTTTTCGGCCTAAAGACATTTTTGGCCTAAAAACCTTTTCGACTTCATGACCTTTTCGGCCATATGACCATTCCGGTTTAATGACGTTTTTGGCCTAATGACTTATTCGGCCATATTTATACTTGATGTAACAATATTTTGCGGTCACACGACGTTTTTTTTCGACCAAACGATATATCGGCCTGGTGAACTTTTCGACCTAACAAAATTTTCAGCCCAATGACCTTTCCAACCTTATAACGTTTTTGGCCTGACGTTCTAATCACTTATTTCGATAATACTGTATATATTGCGACGTAAACTGCGATGGAAGAGCTATTTAAGTAGAAAAATGAATACATTTACGTAATAGATACATTTGAATATCCCCGACTTATTTCTTGATTTGAGTGTACGACACACAGTGGCCCAATGAAGAATTCTTCGTTTGATGGAAAGTTTCCTCAGATTGGAGTGAGAATCGAAGTCACACTACGTGGATATCAATACGCCTAAATGGCTGGCGCTGCTAACCGCACGGCCACGAAACCCATGCTTTATAACTCACTTACTAACTCCCTAATTCACTTACTAATGCACTCACTCCTACGGAACAGATCTCACATACATACTCATAAACCAAAAAACTTACTTACTCACTAACTCATTTACTTACTATCACACACACTCTCCAGTTAAACAATTCTCTTACCAACATATTAAAATTAACGGGACAACTCCCTGTAGGCTATAACTTTCCTATTTCGTAATTGACTCACTCACCAACTCACTTAATCTTGGAACACCTCACATTCATCCTCTCATCAATTCAATAATCAACTTCTTATTCACCAACTCACTCACCTAGTTCCTACTTACCTGATTATTAAGAAAGTGCTAAAATGTGATGTCACTCTTATGTTGTCTTTCGGCTTCGTTTTGCCTCGAGACATTTGAGCCTTATGCATGACAGTCTTATAATGTTATAAGAGAAGCTTACATGGTTTGTTATTAAAAAATATAACAAAAAAGTACAGAACAGACAGCATAGAACGTGAAAAGAGGCGTCTAATTATCGTGGGACTGATATGCGTAGAAATTTCGCCAACAGGACCACATTTCTAGGCATAACAGTCCCACTAATCATTTTTTTGCTAAAAACACTATATTTTTAAAAATATTTGATTGGAAATACTTCAGGCATGAAAATATAAGCGATTTCTAACGATACTATGAAAACTTAAATCCGATTTGTTGCACCATTTGGCCAAAAAACATGAAAACCTGTTTGAAACTTCAATCGCGATTTTCTCCGTTTCAAATTTTTCAACATGGGACAACTATGCGTAGAACGGCAGCATAACCATTCATTCCTAGGCACGGTAAGTACACAATCAATCCTTAATTACCTGTTCAGCACTTTTTTGACGAAAATAGAACAGCAGAACTATTTCGGTAGCTTCGGTAATTGATTTTACTGAAGCTCAGTACACCATCTGTCAAAACCGGGAGCAAAAGGTAAACAATGCAGTATAGCTGTATTCGGCTGTTCTATTTTCGTCAAAAATTTACCGAACACGGTATTCCAAATTGAGTGTGTATATAGCCGCATCACAGCATGAATTAGGGGTCACCAGATTAGTGGATTCCAATCACTGCACACTGTTTCCAAAGGCCCAATTTCGTGATCGAAATTGTTTTGGGCATGAAAAATTGATTTTAGAGATTTGGTGTCTTCGAAGAAGTTGTTTGGTATATCAGAGTCCTTCTTTTGGAAGTATCACTAATGGATTAATCCACCTAAAAGTGAGATAGAAATTCATTTTTTTCATAAGTGAAGATAGCGTGTTTATGTCTTTAGCAAACTTGTAGAAAACGTCATTATGAGAAAACTTGCCGAACAAACTTTTGCTCTATCTGCTCAATTTCTAGAGATATGGGCCATTATTTGTGAATGACCCCTTAAAATCAGTTTTTTTGTTGTAACTTTTTCCAGATATTTTTGGTAATTTTGAAATGTTCTACAAAGTTATTTAGTATGACAAAATACGTGTTTCTTCTGAAGACGGCAACATTGTATCTTTGATAGTTTTTGAGATATTCAATAATTTATTTTTAAAAAATAACCTTTTTTACGGCTTTGTGACATTTACAGAGGCAAAATGGGGCAAGATTTTTCAATTGAATATGATAGAAGTTTAGAATAGGTGTAAATTTTGTTTCAACTCAGGCTGGACACTTGCTTCCTTGACAGTAAAATTGAGCTGTGACATATTTTAGTTCGTAACTGAAATTTTCAAAAAACTCAAAAAGTATTGAAGATAGAACTTTGTCGTCTTTAAAGAAAACATGTATTTTTTATATATAATAACTTCGTAGAACATTTAATAATTCCTAAGAATGTCTGAAAAAAGTTACAATGAAAAAACTGATATTTAGGGGTCGTTTTCAGGAAATGACCCATATCTTTCAAAATGGAGCATATAGAACAAAAGTTTGTTCGACAAGTTTTCTTATAATGATATTTCCTACATCTTTCCTAAAGACATCAGTATACTATATTCACATATTGTCAACACTAAATTTTCATCTCACTACTAGGTGAATTGATCACAAAAGTAATATGTACTTTCAAAAGAAGGATTCTTGTCTATCAAACAACTTCTTGCAACAAACTTTTGTCCTATCTGCTCCGTTTTGAAAGATATGGGTCATCTGTTAACGACCCCTAAATATCAGTTTTTCATTGTAACTTTTTTCAGACATTTTTAGGAATTTTCAAATGTTCTACAAACTTATTATATATGATAAAATGCATGCTTTCTTTAAAGACGACAAAGTTCTATCTTCAATACTTTTTGAGTTTTTTGAAAATTTCAGTTACGAACTAAAATATTTCATAGCTCAATTTTTTGTCAAGGAAGCAAGTGTCCAGCCTGAATTGAAACAAAATTTACACCTATTATAAACTTCTTTCATATTCAATTGAAAAATCTTGCCCCATTTTGCCTCTGTAAATGTCACAAAACCGTAAAAAAGGCTACTTTTCAAAATAAATTATTGAATATCTCAAAAACTATTAAAGATACAATGTTGCCGTCTTCAGAAGAAACACGTATTTTGTCATACTAAATAACTTTGTAGAACATTTCAAAATTACCAAAAATGTCTGGAAAAAGTTACAACAAAAAAACTGATTTTAAGGGGCCATTCACAAATAATGGCCCATATCTCCAGAAATTGAGCAGATAGAGCAAAAGTTTGTTCGGCAAGTTTTCTCATATTGACATTTTCTACAAGTTTGCTAAGGACATAAACACGCTATCTTCACTTACGAAAAAAAAATGAATTTCTATCTCACTTTTAGGTGGATTAATCACATTAGTGATACTTCCAAAAGAAGGGCTCTGATATACCAAACAACTTCTTCGAAGACACCAAATCTCTAAAATCAATTTTTCATGCCCAAAACAATTTCGATCACGAAATTAGGCCTTTGGAAACAGTGTGTACTGGAACAGGCGGTCTGTACGGTCCGATTTTTACCCAATTGAGACAAATAGCCGATTTATTGTCAGTCTTAGGGAATAACTCAGCGTTTACCGGCTCAAAAGCCATAAAATTATTCAAATAGATGAACAAATCAAATTGAAGCGACTGCCTTCTGGATAGCACCATTCACTTTTCAACGGTGACAACCGGAGCAGAATAGTTAAAAACCGTAGGTACTAACCAAATCCATCACGCAACCAGCAATGTGTGGTAATTGGAAGATCGCTTTTAATTTACTTAATCTGCCACGCGAATGCAGTAACTGCAACGACGATCAACTACCGTGGTGACACCGCGACCGCGAGCCATTTGCAGTGGTGCAACTATGTACAGGGGGTGGCCAAAATATTTGGGATAGACAACTTTTCTTCTCCCACAAAAAAATCTCAACATGCTGTAACTTTTCATAGAGTGCATCAAAAAATCTCAAATTTTGACTGTTTATCAACCTGTTATATGTGCATCATTGGTACAAATTTGGGCTCGATTGAATAATTATTCGTAAAGTTAGAACCGTTCAGGTAAAACAGTATTTTTTAGACAACTCATTTTTGAGATGTCATATCTTGGAAACCAGTGAACCGAATTGTATTATTTTTTTAATGTTTATCAACAATATATTGATACTTAATACAACGTTATAGAATGTAATATTTTCTCACGGCGAATTAAGTTATACCGGGTTGATATTTTTACCGATATAGAGGAAAATAAGTCAAATTTACAATACCACACAAAAATTACTAAATGTGTTCTTCCTTTAATCTAAATAAGGTATGCACACAGCAAAATCTAGCCACCGCATTTTGGATAGAAATTTCTCTATTTTCAACGAATCGTGGCGATCTCTGGCGCAAATGAAAGCTTATTGTGTAAGGAATCGAAAAATATTTACTTCGGGATATATTTTGACATTGTGTTTAAAATAGAGTCAAGGGAACAAGAAGTCCTCGAAAAGTTTTTGCACAAACGTGCTGAAAATCTGACAATGTACATTAAAGCGACCGTCCCCGCAGACCTAAGTTAGCTTTCAAGTATTCGGTTCTATACATCATTAGACCCTGAAAAGGTTGCAGATCAACTTAAGAGCAAGAAAAAATCGAAGTTTGGCAAGAAATACATAGTTTGGTCAACAATATGAATTTGTGGTTTGAAAAACCGAACTTTTAGAAATACATGTACAGCAAATCATCTTTTTCACTACGGGAAATGTCGGGAAAAATGGCTGGCACCCCTTATTCAAAAGCTTAGATATTGTGTATTGATTTGAATTGATTTTTGTCCCCTGTTTTTGGCGTTTGTATGCAGAAAACTATGTAGAAATTGTACTGCATTTTTCCAAAAAACGTAAAATCTCATACACTTCAAAACTCAACCCAATTGAAAAATATTGAGTAACCGTGAATTGGAACCTTCAAAAAATGTCAAGAACGACAGCTTTCATCGAAAAATAAGATTGATTTTGACACAAAGGTGGTAAAAATTTCTTGGCATGCGGTCGAAGGTACTGTGCAAAACTTTACGGAAGGACTCAAGCTCAAAACTCGAGATGACGGATATAACAAGTCAAATCAGCAATGTCTTGATGTTGATTTAAAGTAAATTAATGCTTTTTTACGATGAATTGCTTTTGGTTTGGGAATAAGTTGGAATAAATTATTACTGCTTGATTTTCTTTGGCCAGATTTTGCTGTGCGCATACCTTAGGCTCTGATATATCTGATTAAAGATAATTTGAGAACAGAAGTGGAAAATCTTTGGACATAAACACTAAAATTTATTGACATTGATGTAAAAAAATTACATTTTTTCGAGAAAAATCCAAAAAGTGTCAATCCATGATAACTTTTTTCAACGATCAAAAAGTATCTATGTTTTAATAGTTTGTGAAGCATTTGTATATTGTTAGTGTACGTTCAAAATTTCATTCAATTCGGTTCACTGGTTTCCTAGATATGACAGCTCAAAAATGAGTTGTCTAAAAAATAGTGTTTTACTCGAACGGTTCTAACTTTGCGAAAGATTAATCAATCGAGCCCAAATTTGTACCAATGATGCACACATAACATGTTGACAAACAGTCAAAATTTGAGATTTTTTGATGCGCTCTATGAAAAGTTATAGCATGTTGAACTTTTTTGTAAGAGAAAAAAAAGTTGCCTATCCCAAACATTTTGGCCATCCCCTGTATGCTTATTAAAAGCTGCTGCTGGTCTAGCCATGTTTGGAGTCCATCAACCGCGGCGATGAAGTGAGCTCTGCCGAGCTGGAGATCGAACAGATTGTGCACGCAATCCGGCACACTATAGATACTCCGACTCACCCTAGAAGTAGGTAGTCAATGTGACTATAACTCGAAGGAGTCACGCAGATGTTTAATTACTTACGCGGAGTTACCTCCCTTCCCGCCAAGATCATCAATGTGACAGGTTTCATTTTACGATTGTGCAATAAACGTTAATTCGAGCACCTTGCTGCCTATACCTCCTTACTTGATCGTGGGAAGATGATAGACCTCTGCTGAGTGTGTGTAATTCGCACAAAAATTTCGATCTTCGCGTTCGTGCGCGCCAAACGGACACGGACAGTCCAGTTCCGTGACAAGTGCATTGCGATTCACGCTTAATCTGGTTGAATTGTATAATCCCGACACACTTGTGACGGGGTAATTGCGACAAAACAACGCGCGAATTACCTGCCCTCCCAGTCGCAGACGGCCAGTGACGGTCCGAGTTCGAGTGGCGACAATTAACTCGCCGAGATAAGGTGGATTACCTATCTGATATCAGCTAGTGTGGCTCAATCATTGTTGCCTGGCTGGTTGCAATTACGACTCAAGTCCGTTCCGGGACTCAGCACCCGACAGTTGAGGTTGTTCAACGAGATCCTACCTCAACCGATCATTTTAGCTGTTTTGCAACGAGCGCGTGTTCAGTTCACCTCTGACAGACTCCCCTCGGTCCAAGTCCAAACGATTCGCACAAGTGCCCCCAAAGTTCCATAAATAAAAATTCAAATTAGCCGACAGACGGACAGACAGACACACTCATGCGCAGGAGTTGCCCTGGCTGGCGTTGTTGCTTGATAACAGACTTCCAACCTCGAGTTAACGCAAATAGGTACCTTATTCCCGAAATGGTAAAGCCGCAGCAGTTCGCACAGTTAGCTGAATTTGCGTTTCTAACACGATTGGCACGATTCGTATTAGCTTGTGGTCGATTTATGAATCCGCCCCGCTTCTCGGTGCCCCTCCTCATCTCACTGGTCGTGGTGGTTTACAATTTTGTAAAACGCGCGCAGACGCGTTGTTGTTTAGTTGGTCCGTCTGTGTAACTCTTGGGGCGGAGGAAACCACGTTTTGCCAGGGTGCGATTTATTACGCGCGTATGCACTTTTTTGCACCCCTCCGTGCAGAGTGGACAAAAACGGGTCGGGAAGTGCGACTAAACTTGGGTGAGATTTTGGCAGATTTTATCTCAGAATTTCAGACAAAACTTTTTAAAGTAGAAATCTAGTAATAAATTTAAATGGGGAACTTTTCAAAGCTTGTCTATAAATTACATATTGGAAACTGTAGTATGAACAAACGTTTACTTGACAAAAGATGAGTGAAATTATGTCTACGCAGTTTCAAATAAACATCATTTTGTTGGAATGAAAATGTTCAATTAATTTTGTGAAGACATAAAAAAATATTAAAAAAATTCTTACAGCGTGATTTAGGGGGAATGACACTTCCTTTGCTAACCAGGAAAATCCACATTTATCCGTTGCTATGTCATTCCCCTTGGCGTGATTTTAGAAACATTGTACTCAAACTTTCTAGAGTAAATTTATAAAAATATCTTCTTGAATCGCTAAATTTTCAATGACTTTATCTGGATTTGTATTTTTACAATAGCCTTCAAAAATATCTTCACATTTGCATTTTTTCAGAAATTTGATTTTATCTGGTACTGTTTGTTCAAGTTTATTCATAAAGATTTTTTATTTTTTTCTAGGAAATTAACTCTCGACATCATCCCCAATACCAAATATACCCATTCAGCATGGTTTTAGAAACTAAAACTCCATAAAAGGCTACCATCTTGGGTTACCTAATAATCATTTATGGACTGACTCTGGAAATCTTCCCTATACTAAATGTACCCATTTTGCATGTTTTTTTGTAGACTGAACAATTTCCCCATACCGAATATACCTAAATTGCATGATTCCAGAGACGAAAACTTCACAATACAGTCGCCATATTGGATTCTCTGGTCACTATTTACATCCTCCCCTGTAAAAAATTACCAATTAGCATGGTTCTAGAGCCTTAAATTCCCTAAAATTGCCATCTTGAAGTGTATCTGGTCACTATTTTAGGACTCAGGACATTTTCCCCATACCAAATATATCCATTTTGCATGCTTTAAAGCTTAAAACTAAAAAAAAAAATAGCCAGCACCTTGAATTGTAAGCCACCATATGGAATTATAGGCAGCCATGTTGGATTCTCTGGTCATCATTTTTGGATTCTTGATATCTATCTCATTCCAAATATATTAAATTTGCCTGACTTTAGAGCCGAAAACTCCATAAAACACCCTCTATTTTTAATTGTGAACTGCCATTCTGGATTTTAGGCCGCCATGTTTAGTTTTGGACCTACATCGTGGATTTTCTGGGCTCCATGTCCATGATGCTCGAAAACGACTCACTCAAAGTGCAAATTTTCGGTGTGGTCAACATAGGCGAAACTACCGTGGGTGCCGGGGTTGCCAGGCACCCCCTAGATGGTTGATACATTGCTGTCAAATATGGGGCGATGAATGATGAATGGATGAACTAATGAATATTTGTCTGTAGTGCACCCCCTGTTAAAAACACGTAGTTTCGCCCATGGTGGTCAATTATAATTTTCAAACAACTCAACGTACATATGTACAGATAAGTATACACTAGACAAGTGCTTTATCAACTAAGCTACCGAGCCAATTAATGACACGGCAATTTAGTTGTCATAAGGTAATTCAAATCTCATCGATCTATATAATCTTCCCCTATACCGCAAATATAACCATCTCTGTTGTACATATGCAGCCATTCCATAGAAAAACGATAGAGTACAACTCCGATTGTCGTGAAACCTTATGAAAAATCATAACTTTTGAAACAGTTAACCGATTTTAAACTTCTTTTTTTTTTTGTTTGAAAGCTATTGAATTCTAGATTTTAGGAAAATACGTTAAATGGGCTAAATTGTGGTTTTTGGTAAAACATGTAAATATATTAGTTTTTCACGTTTCCACGGTCTTGGGACCAAAAAGGTACTTTGGTTTTATATTTTTATCAGAAAATTCATGAAATTTGGTGTAACATATAAAAAAATAAGAGATGTACGTTTTTTTTATTTTTGAGATATGATTTTTTGAATATTACGAGTCATATATTTTTATACTAGCTGCTCAAAAAATGCCTGATATTGTAAAACATCATAAAAATATGCCTTGTATTGCTTTTTTGAATGATCCCTGGTCTTTTTGGTATCCATACTTGTATAAGGATTCAAAATATAATCAAATTAGAAAACAATGTTTTGTATGGGAAAATTTGGCCTTTTATTAAAAAAAAAAACATATCTCAAAAACTAAAAAACATTCATCTCTGGTTTTTTGATATTCGGAGTTGCGCTATATTGTTTTTCTATGTATGCATCCCAAGTAACACAGAAAACATCTTTGAAAATGAAATTTGCAAAAGATGTTATAATGAACACATCTTGTGTTGCAATCATGTTTTATCTACAGGGGATGGCCAAAATGTTTGGGATAGGCAACTTTTTTTCTCCCACAAAAAAAAAAATCAACATACTGTAACTTTTCATAGAGTGCATCAAAAAACCTCAAATTTTGACTGTTTGTCAACCTATTATATGTGCATCATTGGTACAAATTTGGGCTCGATTGATTAATTTTTCGCGAAGTTAGAACCGTTCGGGTAACACACTATTTTTTAGACAACTATTTTTTGAACTGTCATATCTCGGAAACCAGTGAACCGAATTGAATGAATTTTTAAACGTTTATCAACAATATATTGATACTTAATACGACGTTATAAAATGTAATATTTTCTCACGGCGAATTAAGTTATACCGGGTTGAAATTTTTACCCATATAGAGGAAAATAAGTGAAATTTACAATACCACACAAAAATTATTAAATGTGTACTTCTTTCAATCTAAATAGGCTCTAATATATCTGATTAGAGATTATTTGAGAACAGAAGCGGAAAAACTTTGGATATCAACACTATAATTTATTGACATTGATGTAAAAAAAAATACATTTTTTCGAGAAAAATCCAAAAAGTGTCAATCCATGATAATTTTTTTCAACGTTCAAAAAGTATCTATGTTTTAATAGTTTGTGAAGCATTTGTATATTGTTAGTGTACGTTCAAAATTTCATTCAATTCGGTTCACTGGTTTCCGAGATATGACAGCTCAAAAATGAGTTGTCTAAAAAAAGGTGTTTTACACGAACGGTTCTAACTTTGCGAAATATTAATCAATCGAGCCCAAATTTGTACCAATGATGCACACATAATAGGTTAACAAACAGTCAAATTTTGGGATTTTTTGATGCGCTTTATGAAAAGATATAGCATGTAGAACTTTTTTCTGAGAGAAAAAAAGTTGCCTATCTCAAACATTTTGGCCATCCCCTGTATGTTTAACAAGTTTCTAAAAAATCTTATCAACATCACCATAAGTTAGAATAACATAAATTTAACGTTGATTAAACAAGATTTTTGTATCATCGTCTGCTTCAATTAAAGATGTTTTGTAAAACATTGACAGCAAACCTTCGGTTCCAAATATGTTATCAATACGTTATTTTAAAGTATTGAATACGTCAATATACAAGTATATCACTTCACAGTTTTGTCATGAAAATCACTGTCTTGAACATTATAAATGAAACAACTTTTACAAATAAAAACACACAGAAATTGAACCATAATAGCAAACATAGGTACATAAATACTCTTTACAAATGGTTGGCGTCTGTAGAAACCCTTTAAAGCCTGAATCCGAAGAAGGAAGCCACCACTTGTAAATTCACCTTAATCCCACTGAAAAGCCCAGTTTAAACACTATAAATGATCTCGCGAAACCTTAGAAATTATTTTAATGATATTGGCTCCGTAAACTGCAGACTGAGATTGTTATTGTTATATTTATGTTCAAAATAGGTATCCAAAACAAAAATCCCTTCCATGTATGCTATTTGCAAATGGTTGTTTGAAATACGTTGAAATGATGTTTTTTCAATGTATTATTGAAGGTATTCGAGAAACATGTTATTTAGATGTTCATAAAATGTAATACATATGAACGTATATCTAATATTTTGAAATTTTCCATATCAGGCCAGATAAATTACAGTGCCTTCTAAAAAGTTTCACACTGTAACACTTCAGCCGTTTATTTATCTACATTTTTTCTCAAAATAATAATTTAACTGGGAGAATTAAAACATTGATTGAAATAATATATTTTCCTTATCCTTATTACGCCTTCTAAAAATACATCATTAATACAACATAAATGAAATTCCAAAACTTCTTGGTGGTACTGTGTCAAGCCACCATGATGCATGTCTGAAAATGTGTTCGAAAAACTCAAACAACCCTGAGTAATGACAAAAATCCCAAAAACCTCCCTTCTTGTTTCCAATCCAATGGAAAGCGCATGAATTCATGAAGAGTGGATGTGTTTATTTCACCATAAATTTTGAATGGCACATGAAATTAGGCCACATCGAGATGATTAATTACGAATCAAATGAGAGCATTAATAATGATGTTGAGCCAGACCCATAATAGTTGCCATCAGAGATGGAAACACTCTCATCGTGAATCAACTCGCGAGTGTAAAAGCAACAAACGGTTTACTCACGGTGCCGAGAGTAAGCCGTGTGTGAGTTTATTGGCACCCGCTTGCTTCACGAGTATGAAGCAAAACAAAAACAAAAACACTCATGAATTTTTATTCGCGAAGAACAAGTGGAGATGCGGGAATTGCATTTTAGTGCGATTTTAATAGCAAAACAAGTAACACAAGTTTACAAAATAAAACGAAAGTCGTGAACTTCTGTCAACGACCAAAATTTTTGAAGCACAATTTAGTGCTGATTTCGAAACCGACCTTCAAAAAATTTTAAGTAGAACAGTTTTTGAGTTTTAGCTCAATATCGAGTGTTGCAACTTTTCAAAATATGTGATTTACTAAAATTCAAATATATTGCGTTTTGTTTAACCAATTTTGAATCTTTTTCCATAAATTAAAAGCTGAATACAAAACCATTCGATCATCTGAATACAGGTTTTGCGTCAGATTGATGAAATTCAAGATATTGGCGAGTTTTAGGGACGATCTTCTTAAATTTTAGCAAAATTTCCAAATTTTTCTGAAGAAATGTATTTTTTTCAATAAGAAAAAACTAACTTAAAAATTCTTTCTCGACGTTTATTTGACATACAATATGTAGGCGAGTTACAGTAAAAATTTCAGCTCAATCGGAGCATTGATTACGGAGAATAAGATGTTTGAAGTGAGCGACTTTGCTTAAAAATAGAACGGAAAATCGAAAAAATTTCCGCTCTACTGTGATTTTTTTCTTTCACGTTTTCGAACTCAGGGCATGATTCTACACCAAAAATGATCATCAGCTTACCGAGTTCAAAAATGCTGTAAACTAGTGTAATTATCCATCAGATAGTAGTGTTTTGTGCTTTATTGTTCCTGAAAAGTTAATCTGTCGACCGTGTAAATTCGTTTTTTCACAAAATTGAAAAATGTTCAGAGCTGCTTCGCGAATCAATCACGAGTGCGACCAGCTTCGTTAGCTCGCGAGTGAAGGAAGTGCGAATATATTCTGGCTTCTGTTGTTCACGAATAGGATAGCTTTGCGTTTGTGTCTACTCAGCTGAATTCCTCACTGTTTTCCATCACTGGTTGCCATATTTATTTACACAATGTAGGGGGATTAGGGGCATAATGGACACCCTAAGCAAATGTGTGTTTTTTGGGGCTGGCAGGAAAGGTACGGGGCGAAATGGACACCCATCGGGGCATAATGGACACCCCTGCATATTTTATGCTGTATCTTTGAGAATATCGACCAGTTAAGTAATTTGCCTACGGAGATCAATACCACAGATATAATACTCCATCTTAGACGAGTTTACATAACATCAAAGTTAATTAAATAAATTTTAGGCTAAAATAACCGGATTGATTTTTTTCAAACTCTCTAAAACGCCTAACAGTATGCAACGCACGTACATCCATTCATAATTGCCGGTGTTCATTTCGCCCCGAATCGACTACAACATTAAAATTGCTATTTTCAGTAAGTTCTGATCAAAAATATAATTCTTCATCCATTACTAAATCTGCGTATACATGTAGATAAGCTAACAATTCACTTGTTTGTATGGTGGACACACTCAAACATTCGTAATACCTTATTTGCTGCTGCTTCGAAATTATAAGAAATCCACCATATGAAAAACATACTTCAATTTCAATGATATTTTGGCTATTTTGAAGGAATATAAATGGAACTTTTGAAAAATATAACAATGACTTGTTCCTTTACACTTATGCATTAAAAGTTTTACATAAAAGTCAACGGTTTCTGCAAAAACAGGAGTGTCCATTTCGCCCCGGGTGTCCATTATGCCCCTAATCCCCCTATGTTTGATAAATTATGGTTTCTCAGTGAGTAAAAATAAGTTTCTACGATGTTTGCAGAGAACATATTCAATACATAATTTTATGTTATAAGAATGTATTGAAAAACATCGTTAGTAACATCGAAGATGTTTTATAAGCCGCCATTTTTTGCGCTTTTTCGGTGTGTACTAAAATACGTTTCCGATATTTGGAACAAAACATCGGCGTTTGTATGAATTATGTATTATTTACATTATTACAACAAGTTGTGTTACTTGGGATGTATGACGAGCGAAAGCGATTTATTTATTGTTTGAAACTGTTTGCCTATCGTACAGGCATCGCTTCCCCAACGACTGTATAGAGGAAGAATATTTGCTACTTGGAAGGTGATCAAACGCGTAGTTCGCATTCTGTTTGATACGACGGATAACTACAGTACGAACCATTGACCCATGACAATAAGAGAAAATCGAAATTTTCTTTAAAAAGCCTTAAAATACTCAAGAATTTTCTTTGTGGATTATTTAAGTGAAAATCTCTAGAACTTTTTCTAAGGTTCGCATCAAGAATTGCTTGAAAATTTTCACCAGGACAATAGTCAAGGTTTCTTAAAAAAATCCGAATTCCGAATCTGAATTTAGAGTTCCGAAATTTTCAACTCCAGCTTCTGGGATTCTGCATAAATCTCATAACGTTTGAACAAATTTCTCCGAGAGTTTCTACAAAATTTTCTCCAAGGATTCCTTCAGGAACTCTTCCCAGGATTTTTTGAAGGGCTTATCCAGCCAGAATGAGTCAAGAAATATGTCCTTCAGAAATCAAGCCTTAGTCTCAGGATTCCTAAAAAAAATCTCTCCTACAGAAGATTCTGCGATGATTTTTTTAAAGGTTCTGCAAATAAACCTTCAATAATTTCTTCAGAAATTAGTGCGAGGATTCTTCATATCTATGGACATATCTTCTAAGATTCCTACAGAAATTCTTTTACAAATTTCTTCAGCAGTTCTCATTCCAGCTGAACTTCATAACTCATCCAATGATCCCCATAAAAATGTCTACTTTAAAGGGAACCTCCTTTCCAAGGAACTCTCCATAAATTCCCTCGAGGAATTCTGTACATGTTTTTCCAAGGGTTCTCCAAAAATGATTTACATTGATGACACTGCTAGAGCTTCATTCGAGAATATTCAAAAAATCCATCCAGTTTTCATCCAGAAATTCCTCCAGGGATTCTTTCCAGAAGCTCTTTTAAAGATTCCTCAACAGATTTTTTTTATAAATAATGTATCTAAGATTATTTTCAAAAACATTGTCCCAAAATACCTCTAAGGATCTTACAGAATATTTTTCTAAGATTCTTGCAGAAATTTCTAAAAGAACGACTTCAGATTTCTCCAAGAAAATCGCAAAAGATTCTTCCAGTGCAGTGGTTCTTCGAAGCTTCTTCCAGAAATTTAAACACTACTTTTTCCTGAATTTCTCCAGAAACTTCATTGAGGTCTCCAACAGACCCCACTAGAACTTCATTCGAGAAATCCTTGAAAAATTCCTTGAAGATTCTTTACAAATTCCTCCAAAAACTGTTCCAGAAATTCCACCAAAAGTTCCTTCAGATATTCTTCAATAATCTCTTTTAAAGTTCTTTCTAGAGAATGTATCCATGGATATTTCCAAAAAAAAACCTCAAAAATACCTCCAAGGATACTTTTAAAATATTATTCTAGGACTTTTACCGACTTCTGGAATAACTTAAGGAATAGAAACTTCAGAGGATTTCTCCAAGAATACTTCAAAAGATTCTTCCAGGAAAATCATCCACATATTTCACCGATATTTCCCCTTGAATTCCTCCAGATTTTTTTTAGGTTTCTTGCAGAAATTTCCCCGATGACTCAACTAGAACTTTATTCGAGAATTTCTTTAAAAATTCCTTTGGGAATTCCTCACAAACAATTCTCTAAGAATTCCTCCAAGTATTCTTCCAGATGCACTTTCAAAGATTCCTTCAGAGGATTTTTCTAGAGAATGTATTCATGCATATGTCCAAAAAAATCTTCTAAATATACCTCTAAGGATACTTTCAGCATATTCTTCTAAATTCTTACCGAAATTTCTAGGAGGACGACTACAGAAATTTCTTTAGTAATTTCTAAGAGGGTTTCTCCAAGAACATTTCAAATGATACTTCCGGGATTTGCTTCGAAGCGTCCTCTAGATTTTTTTACAATAATTTCTCCTGAAATTTCTATGAGGTTTGCTGCAGAAACTTGAGAACTCCTCCAGAAATTCTTGCTCTGAGGATTTCTTCAAAAACGTTACCAAACACGCCATTCGTCTTGTTTTTTTTTAACTTTAGACCGTTACAAATATTCATTTTACTTTTTGTCCCGCCTGGTCGAAGGGGAGTTAGTTTGATAAAAATAATACAGCATTCTGAAAAATATTAAAAACTTTTCGGATTTGTAATAGAATTCCTAGCAAGACTCGATATTTTGATAAATATTTTTTTTTTATCTGCAAGCTCAAAATGCAAAATCAGCCAAAAACTTTTAAAGGAGTGGGGGGTCACAAAAAATCAAAATTAAATTTGTATCAGCCTTAAATGCTTTATTATTTTTATCAACCCACCCCCTCACCCCGCCCTCCCTTCGACCTGGTGGGACAAAAAGTAAAATAAATATTTGTAACGGCCTAAAGTTGAAAAAAAAAACAAGACGAATGGCGTATTTGGAAACGTTTATGCAGGAATCCTCAGAGCAAGGAATTATTGACAGAATCTTGGGAGGAATTGTGAATGATTTGTTCTAGTAACCTTCGGAGGAATTCCTGAAAAGGTTCTCGAAGAAATTTCAAGAAAAATTTCATGGGAATTCCAAGTTCTGAGAGAGATCTTGGACAAATCCTTGGACGATTCTGCGAAAAATTCTCCTAAAGTAATTTTTACAAAAAAAATCAACAAGAAAGTGGCAGGAATTTTTGTAAAATTTTTATTTTATTTTTTTTTATAAATTATTTGAGATGCCATTGTGAAACCACTAGACAAATTCCCAAAGGAAAACTCAAATGAATTTTCAAAAGAATATCTGTTAGAACCTGAGTAGGAATTGAAAAAAAAAACTTTAGATAGAGATATCTTATTTTAAATTTTGAATGTTTTCAAAAATTTTCGAACAATTTGAGTAGAGTTGTTTGTGCTGTTTGTCATCGTGTCAGGTTCGTAAAGGAATTTCTGGATTTGGCTCAAAGAACAAATGACTTGTAAGCAGGATACCAGGATTTCTCAATTTTGTAATCTGGTGTACACAAGCATGTACACCATTGGTGAGTTCGTTCCACATTTTTTTTTTTAATTTTACTAAAACTGTTGGCACTGATAGTTTTAATATTAGTTTAAATAGTTTCGTCGGAATGCCATACTCTGCTTACTGCATTACTGAATTTCGTTGACTTATTAGCCGTGCGGCTAGAGGCGTCAGTCATCTAGGCGTTTCGTAAGCTTTGGAGTGTGGGTTCAATTCTCGCTCCAGTCGGGAAAAACTTTTCGTCGAACGGAAAATTCTCCACTGGGCGTTATGCATGTTGTCCGTTGTCTTATGTAAGTGTCAGTCTGTACAAACGTTTAATGTTTTTTATTCAATTTCAGCACAATTTGCTAAAATATTCAGAAATTGATAATCAGTATTGTTCTGCTGAAGTTCAGAAAAGTGTAAAGTCAAGTCAATCATTTTTCAAATTGCTTGACATTTTACACTGATTAGAATATAAGGCCATCCAACCAGGTGATAAGAAATTCTTCATCCTTATCTTTATACCATCGCTATAATTTTTTTCCTATTCAGTTACGTTTTCGCACACTGTGGAATGTCACCACCTGTGATACCTTGCTTCGAACCTCTCTTGAAGACATAAGAAATCACAGCAGGGTAACAAGGAATACTTCGTCGTTTCCCCGCCCAAAGTAGGGTTCGTTGTTTTATTTCCCCTAATTAACCAAATTGACAGATTTATTTGCAAAAGCGGCCCTTTGGGCAGGCGTAAGATAAAAACTCAACATACGTGACACGCAAAGGAGCAGCTCTAACGACGATCACGGCAGCGGGGCGAGGCAGGTGTCGGCGATCGGAAATGACAGGTTGAATTAAATTGTCTGCGGTTTGTTGAGTTGGGCGATTTGCTAATGTGGAAATGGGGAGTTATACTTTGAAGGAAGTACAATCGTCGACACTTGTTCAGGTGGGCATATTTGCCCTGTTCAAAGTCTATTAGCAATATGAGCTAATGCATTCTTTCAGTCTTTTATTTGATTTCACTTCCAATTTCTATCCTAGTGTTTGGTTTAGTGTATCTTGAAAACTCAATTGGTGGTGATCCTAATTTAGCCATCATCCTTCGAACACATCACTCTCTTAATCTTATAAATCGCACTTTTGGGCCCTAACGAGCCCAAAACATTGAACTAGATTTACTTCAACCTCGCAAATGACTCCGATCGATCATGCCATAACTAACGATCGCCCAAACTGGGTCACCAGACGGTACCGGCTATAACGCCCCCCTGCAGGCATGATCCCGATGTTGCAGCTCTTCTAAGCTAAGGTACGTAGGTAGCAAGCAGGCCCATCAACGCAGGTAAACACAACCAATCATCTTCGAATTAGAATCCTCCCCGTTAGAGCAGCCTCCTACTCGGAAAACCTCCGCGCCACTAATAAGCCGGCTCATTTTTCACCTATGAACCGCGCCACAGCTCGTAAATTTAGAGGGCCCTCCGCACTACGGCGGTTCGTTGTGGGTAACCTCGTTCTGCGTTTTCACGCTTCCTAACTAACGAACTTCCACTACCTACTTACAGCACCTCAGCTTGATATTCGAGATCGTTACCGAGACCGAGACACCGAAAGCCCTCTCTGCGCTTTAGCAATAAATAATTCAATTATTCTCGAGCTTTGGCGGTCTGATGTATGTCGGCACGATTCCCGGAGCGATATTTTAATTTAGAACATCTTGAAATGGTTCGAGTTGCTGCGAGTAATCAAAACAGCTGGATGGCAAGCGGCGAACAACAAGCGGTGCTGTGCTGCTGCGCGAGGTCAACCAATTGGTAATGCAATCGCTTGGTTGTGGCCCGTTCAATCAATGTTCAGCGTTGTTGTGTATTGAATAACGTTTTACGACCCATTGATGCGAGAGGCGCAAAAGGGTTCATTAGAGTCGAGAGGATGCAGATAGGGTTGAATAAAGAGTTCTTTCATTACTCAATTAGAATAGAAGATGAGAGACAGCAACGGGTCCCAGTTAGCCTAGTGGTTAAGGCTATGGATCGCCAATCCAGAGACGGCGGGTTCGATTGCCGTTCCGATCGCGAAAATTTTCTCGACGCCCTGGGCATAGTGTATCATTGTACTTGCCTCACAAAATACTAATTCATGCAATGGCAGGCAAAAAAAACCCTCCAATTAATAACTGTGGAAGTGCTCAAAGGACACTAAGTTGAAGAGAGGCAGGCCAAGTTCCAGTAGGAACGTACAGCCATACAGAAGAAGAAGAAGAAGATGAAAGACAGAAAATTAAGGATCGAAGAAAGAAGTAAGATACTAGAAGAGAGAATGTATAAGACTATTGATAGAAGATAACATATTGAAGTTCAAAGGTAGAAGGAAGAATATAGAAGTAAGAAAACAGAAAATAGAATGGAAGATGAAAGACAGTGCAACGAATATTGAAGACAGAATATGAAATGAAAGATCAAATAGAACATCGAGGATAGAAGTCAGAATAAAGAAGCTGGAAGAAGGAAGAAAAATGCGATAGAACATAGAATATAGAAGACGAGAGTTAAAGTATAGAAAAGAGCAGATGGAAGGAAGACAGGAAAAAACAGAATATAGTAGATAGAAGACAGAGGATAGAAAATACAAGTGGAAGTAGAAAAAAATAAAATATACAGGGGGTGGCCAAAATGTTTTGGGATAGGCAACTTTTTTTTTCTCTCACAAAAAATTTCAACATGCTGTAACTTTTCATAGAGTGCATAAAAAATTCTCAAATTTTGAGCGTTTGTTAACCTATTATATGTGCATCATTGGTACAAATTTGAGCTCGATTGTTTAATCTTTCGCGAAGCTAGAATCGTTTTCGTAAAACACTATTTTTCAGACAGCTTATTTTTGAACTGTCATATCTCAGAAAGCAGTGAACTGAATTGAATGAAAATTTGACAGTTTATCAACAACATATTAGTGCTTCACAAGTTATTAAAACATTGGTACTTTTTAAACATTTAAAAAAGTTATCATGGATTGAAACTTTTTGGGTCTTTCTCGAAAAAATGTATTTTTCTTACATCAATGTCATTAAACTTAAGTTTTTATATCCAAAGATTTTCTACTTCTGCTCTCAAGATATCTCTAATTAGATATATTAGAGCCTATTTGGATTGAAGGAAGAACACATTTCGTATTTTTTATGGTATTGTAAATTCGGCTTATTTTTCTCTATATGGGTGAAAATGTCAAACCGGTATAACTTTATTCGTCGTGAGAAAATATTACATTTTATAATTTTGCATCAAGTATCAATATATTGTTGATAAACGTTTAAAATTTCATTCGATTTGGTTCACTGGTTTCTGAGATATGACATTTCAAAAATTGGTTGTCTAAAAACGGTTCTAGCTTCGCGAAAGATTACCCAATCGAGCTCAAATTTGTACCAATGATGCACATAAAATAGGTTGACAAACACTCAAAATTTTAGAATTTTTGATGCACTCTATGAAAAGTTACAGCTTATTGATTTTTTTTGTGAAAGAAAAAAAGTTGCCTATCCCAAACATTTTGGCCACCCCCTGTAGAAGATCGAAGATCATGTACATCTCATTTTATTTCACCTAGTTTTATCGTACCAAATCGAACCAAGTAATAGTAATTGTTTAGGTGGTCCCTTATAAACCTATGTATTCCTGAAGGGTCGAAATAGTTATTGTTATCTATCTATTATCTAGTTCATAAGTAGTGTGCGGTAGTTCGGCAGCAGCAAAGCTTCGCGCGCTCGCTTTGCTAGATTTTTGCGATTTTATTTTCTCTGCGGGGCTCCGACGACGGGACGAGTGTGCGCGCACCATGGTTGAGTCGGTTCCGAATTTTTCGCTTCCCTTCGGCGCTAGTTTCCAATACAATTTTAGTTGATAATAAATATTTTCTTTCATTTTTTGCATTTACACAAAAGAGTGAAAAATGTTACTTCGGGTTCGCCGGTCGAGAAAAAATCCGGGCGCCGACAAGTGAGTCGCGTTCAGTGTATTTCTGTGTGGAATAGACTAAAGGTTTCTGCTCCCTAGTGGAGTGGAGACGCGCGATAGAATTTTCTTTTTGGCTAGTTCTTGCGTCGAAAAGTGGTCGGTTGTTAACGGCGGTTTGTGTATATTGATCCATTGTCAAATCATATCACCAACCATAGGTGACTCCCGGACTGACAATGTACCTTACCCTACTAACAAAAAAATCCTTCCTGAGACAAACGTGGAGATGCAGCGATTCGCGGTCTTTATAACAACGTTTGTCTTACTAACATTCCCTTCCATCCTCGATGACCGTAAGGAGGTGGCCGGCGCCGTTATTGACCTTATTAAAGTTGAGAGCTCTCGACCTGTGTACATTGAGAATAGTAAGCTAGTCCCAAGCCCTATTCATTGGTTCCTTGTGCAATTTCGATTGCTCTGGTCAATCACGGAGTAGCAACTACGAATTGTGCGGTCATCTATGCTCATGCTCATGCTCTATCTATTATCTAGTTCATAAGTTATCATCTATGTATACCTTTTTTGAACAAATTAATCGCTATCCGATATCCGAAATCTTCTTCTTCCTTTATCTATTCTAAATCCGACAGAATAGACAACAGGAATGTAGAAGATCACAAATAGCAGTTAAAAGACTGAAGATAGGAGAGAAAGGCCCATAGTAAAAACGTGAAGTATTAAGATAGAAGGTAGAAGAAACAAGAAGGAACATAAAAGAGCAAAAACATAAAAAAAGATTTAAAGTAATAAATAGAAGATAGCAAACATAATTTAAAATAAGGAGATAGAAGACAGAAGTAAGGAGATAGAAGAAGGAAGATTGCAAGGAGAACATATAAAAGTGAAGTTAGAAACATACTGGAAAAACTTGTAATTAAAAGGCACGAAATGTTGCTAATTGGCAAATTGAGAAATGAAATTTGTGAAAAAAATCTCGTTCTGCTGGGATTCGAACCCACGACTCCGTATTCGCTAGACCGGCGCTTTAACCAACTAAGCCACAGAACAGGTAATGGTTCTGCGGAATAGAAAGCCAAACTGACTCCGAAGCCGCACCGTGAACACTCATATTTCACAAACTCATCTCTTTTTTCGGCTTAGATGCCAATCCAAAACACACTCCTATTTGTGCCCACTAAGTTAGAACTAACATAGAAAATAGCAGATGCCTATAGATAGAAGATATGTGATATAAAAGATGGAAAATAATAAGAAAGAAGCCAATTCAAAACCACAATGATTGAGTGGCATAATACTGATTTCCCGTGGGCGAACCTTACTTGTTCAATAATTGTAATTCATGCTGACTATAGCTGCCTCATAGTCGCCCTTCACTTTGTTTGGGATCCACTCAATTATAGACGGCGGCGTTGGCACGGATCAGCTTCAGCAACCGAACACATCAAAAGAAGGCTCATATTAATCGACCGGGTATATTTAGTCTGCCATCGCATCCGCGTCTCATATAGTAAACGTCCGTCCCCCGTTCGGCGTCGTACCTAAACGGTTCAAAATGTGTTCATAATACAATAATTATACATTTTCCGCTTTCGGTATGGCCACTGTCTGGTGGGAGTGGACTTCGAGGGGCTTGAATGCCCCCTCAAACAACAAACGCAGTCAATGAGCATCTAGTAGCTAGTAGCTACCACCGAAGAAAATCCATCAACCACTACTACAGGGCTGTGCTGGGTTTGGTTTTGATCAAAGCTCACTACGGCACTGACTGCATCAAAACGACTGCCCGATGAGAGCGACGACGACGTATTATTAGGGAGGAGATCTTGGGGAGATGGCATTTTCTAAACAACATTCAGTCTGTGCCGCCGCCGCCTCGCTAGTGCAGATCGTCTGTGTAGAGACATGGCGGGTGGATAGGCTTTGAACTTTGATTCCTCCGCGAGAGAGGAGCGCCAGGGTGCTTATATTATGCGGGTGGATTAAACGAACCCGTGCTCGCCCCAAAACAAGTCGAAGGTTACAGCATTAGGGCAGCGGCAGTTTGAGTGCATTTAGTGCTGCTTCTGCAATACTGGAGCCAGTGCACCGTGGTTCAACCGGGGATTGAGATAAATAAAACAATCAAATTCATCTTTGAATGAACTTCAAGCTTCAAAATGGAAGTCGTACCATTATCACTTCTCCTCTTCTTTCTTTTATTCTTGACGTAACGTACCAAAGTCAGCTTCTAAGCTTTATTCTAATAGTACATCTATTAACTGACATTCTTTGTATTCATACTATTATATGACATATTGTATTGACTATTATATGACACATTGTATTTCTCTACTGAACATCTTTTGAGTGAGAATTTTAAGATTCAGCTTCCGGACCACTGTGCATTGGAGGTCCACCCGAATGACCCGTGCAGATCATCGTAGATGGGGTGGGTGGTGAGGAGGAGAAGTCAGCAGCGCAGCGGTTCTTGATCCAAGAAAGGATCGATTTATTTGAAAGTATAATTGAATGATTACGTTACACAGAGAGTTAACGCCCCGTTTCACTGGCGCGGCCAGATCGCTGTTGGTGATCGTTTGAGGGCGTTGGGAGCGCGCAAACAGTAGCCGGTTTGGTTGTTACCGTAAACCGGTGTCAAATTGATCTCCGGGTCGAAATTGATCAGACGTTTTTCCATTGCATAAAGTATAATTAAAATAATTTTGATGTAAATATCGTTTAGTATATGTTTCCAACAGCACAATACATACAAAGAAACTATGTAAAATAGGCTCAACCTAACTGAAAATCGTCTGATCAATTTCGACCCGAAGATCAATTTGACCCCGGTTTACGGTACTGAATTTGTCTGGTGGGTTTAGAAGACATTGCAATAAATGTCATGTCGTTGGTGTAGTTGCCGGTAGCAGTTCGGTAAATATGGCAAAAATGAGCTGTGCGATGGATTGAGCCATCGAAAGCTAGAAGACTAAAAAAAAAATTGAAATTGATGTAATGATAAACACTTAATGCTTTTGAAAGTTCGCAGGAATATAGAATTAAAATAATTACAATTTTATATGATTTTTGTTTTGTAAATGATTTGTTTTTGGCATTTACATTCCCGACCAGAAGACAACAAGACAATCATAACAAAGTTTTGTAAATAACTTATGAGAAATCCGTTTTTCTCAATACCAAATGAGTCGTGTCAAGTGCAAATTCTTAGTGAAATTCAAAGGAACAGTACTTAACACGATTTTCTTTTTACTTTCAAAAAAAAAAAAAAAAAACTAGTTTTTTGTTTAGGATTGGATCTCACTATTTTTTTTTTGGGATTGGATTTTAGTCTGGTGATCGATCGACTGTAAGGTTTGATCCTATGATTTTCGGCTATGCAGTCTTTATTGAATTAAACGAAATTTAAGCTATCTGCCCGACGTTTTGACACTGGGTTGGTAACATCTCCAGGGGGTAAACATTCATTTCGTTCAATAAAGATTGCGTAGCCGACAATCATAAGATTAGATTTTGATATTTAGCCTTTTAGATCTTACTCGGTAAGGTAGCACGTGCAGCAAAACGTATAGGGTATAGGTGATCTATCCAACATAATTCCATAAAGGCAGTATTTCTGGAGAATCTTGAAGCATCCAATAAAAAAAACAGAGTTTTCAACGTTTTTTTCCAGAAATTCTTCCAAATACTGTTATCTGCCTCGCTGCTTATAGTGGACTCTCCAGAATGTGTCCATAAGGAACCTTTCTGAGTATTTATATTTATGAAATAGTTAACATAATCAATTTTTTCGCTAATGGATAAATTGTTCGCTTGGACTTGCTGTGAAACACCACAATGGATCATTGTTTCCGACTTTTCCGCTACTCACCACATCAAAACTAAAGCGCCACCGTATATGGACGGTAACACAGTGACAGCAGTCGAGTTACGTCAAACATACAAGGCTACGGTGGCGCTATCTGTTCATTTCATAGCGGCCGTTTTAGTTATTTTAGTGATCCATTAATGTTTCCCGAGTTAAAGTGTCCTAGAATTAGTTGATTTGGACTTTTATATTTTGTTTTTTTTTTTGGGTCCGTAATAGATAAAGGGTCAGTTATTAACACCAAAACCCTAGCTTTTTAGTGTTTGTAGCGGTTGGCTTAGGAAAAGAAACATATGTTATTCTTGATCATGTAAAGCCCGAAGTTCATGAGTACAAATGTGTTGAAAAATGGCCAAATTAAAAAATGAAAAAAAAAAATGCGAACAAATTCACGTTGTTTTGATGGGATTCAACCTACGAATCCCCAATTTGTTGGGAAGGCGCTTTAACCAACAAGGCCACAGAACAGGTGACGATTCTGCGGGAAGAAAGCAAACCTTAACAGAAAACCAGCCTTAGCAGTTCTCCATCTGCTTTGGTTCCTAGATTTCTACTTACAACACTACATTTTTCACTATTCAAAAACAATAGGGTAATTGATCCGATCATGGAGGATTTAAGCACTGGGTTCATGTTTAAACCACAATGGTATCGCCCCAAGCATACTTTATACACGGATTGAATTGAAAATAATAAAATCCATGCTTAATCTATGAGAAAATAACGAAATATTGCCACTTTGATGTTGTTATGAGCATTTTATTCGTTTTTATCTGAAAGAACATTGTGTTCCTAATATTGCGGTATTTGTTCCTATTGTTGCGGTGTCCCATTGAAATCATATGGGATACCGCAACATTAGGAACACTGCCGCAACAATAGGAACACAGCAGCAAACACATTAAGGAAAATATTTCTTTTAAATTAGTTTTTGGGCCAATCTTAAGCAAACAAATGGTGCAATCTCATAAGCACCATACATTTATTAAAAATACCTTTCCGGAACATTTCAGTCGAAAAAGTTCTCAATTGCCACCACCGCAACATTAGGTACTACCACAACGATGGGAACAATTACCCTACCCAAGTAACACCACTAGGCACTACAATTCTCCTGGGAACTAATATAATGCTAATAAGGAACTGATACGCTCTATTTTGCCATGCCACTTAATAGCCATGTGAGCCAAAAAAAGATGAAATATAGTGCCGTAAACCGGGGTCAAATTGATCTCCGGGTCGAAATTGATCAGACGTTTTTCAGTTAGATCAAGCATACTTTACATAGTTTTCTTCCAAGTATCGTGATGTAGGAATTCTATACTTAACGATACATGTGACAAAACTATTTAAAACAAGTTTTATCTACCGGATAAACGTCTGATCAATTTCGACCCGGAGATCAATTTGACCCCGGTTTACGGTGCTAATAGTTACTTGGGTGGCATTCGTGATTTACTTACTTCTGTTTCATGTATGTGTAATGTGTATAGCTAACTGAAGTTTTTCGCGTGAAAAAACGTCTAGTTCATCAAACAGCGACCCGCGGTTCGCAAGCGGATCTCAAGTAGGTTTGCACGACACGTGAAATGATTTTGAAATGAATTAGAATGTGGCCTGCTAAGAGATTCCATTATAGAAATAAAAAAAATACAAAATTTTGATAATTCAAGAGAGAAACTACTGTATCAGCAGCCATCAAGTTTTATGATTAATCAACAAAAAATAAAAATCAATAAAACAGTAAAAAACTTTTCTGAGTCAGTATAGTCAGTCTAATCATCATCATTCATAAGCGATTAAAAGCCCCAACTAACAATGGTAGCTGAATAAGAGCTTATTCAGCCAAAACATTGAAACTCAAGCTAAAGAGCGGTTTATGAAGCCGTTGTACAGCAATAATGTTTGTTGGGAGGTTGATAGTTTGGGTGTAGTGGGATGGTGTGGGTTTACTTGAAATTCTTATTCATGATTCATAGTTTGGAGGAATTGCTTCCAAAAGACTTCAACAACACAGCGGTACATTTTTTTTGTCTCAATAGCGAACTTATGTGTCTCTGCCAGATTTTGGGTCGCTGAATCTGAATCCGGGCTCAGATTTGCTCCAGCACGTCACATTTTTGAGCTATACCTCAATTCATAGGGTAAAATGTGTGATTTTGGGCTTTTTTGACTGCAAGTCATTAAGCATGGACTATTTTTTTTAAAGCAATCAGAGTATCTAAATTAACGATTTGTGCTAAATATAATATAATTTTAAGCATTTTATGGTAGGTACAATATTTGTCATACAAGTCAGCCTGCAAAACTTTCATGCAATTTCAGTACCTAACTTAAAATGCTTCAAACTATGAAATTTGATTTGGTAAAACGAAATATTTGGCATAAACTATTAATTTAGGTGGTAATTGACTAATTAATACTTTGTTTTGAGGTACAGCTTAAAATTGTGACGTGCTGGAGTAAATCTGAACCATTCGGATTCAGCGACCTAAAATCTGTCAGAGACACATAAGTTTGCAAAAATATTGATTGCAAATTTTGTAAAACTGCACCATTCTTAAGATTCATTTTAAGAAATTGCTCTTACAAAATAAGCTTTGCTGGCAAATCGACCACATATCAAAGTCAAACCATAGTTAAAAGAACTGGAAGGATGTACTTAACAGTATAACATGGTTTAAAATCATATTTTCATTGTAATTTCATTTGATTTTTTTTCTTATCACACTATGCATAATTAGAGTGGGTCAACGTTGTACGGAGAATCTTTAAATATGATCGTATCAATCCGGAACAAAGCTTTTTCAATCTATATTAGCGTTCAAAACAACTGTGCAAAATTAGGAAGCGATTGGTTGCGTCCCCGTATTCCGCATTGCGATTGAAATTTGTATGGAAGTTAGTAAGGGAAAACGTACTTTTTTGCATTTTACTAATAAGTTGAATTCTTTTGTCAAATACCATGTAACTAATGACGTTGAAGTATAGCCTAGAATATACCGAAAAACTTTGCCAAAGATCGCAAAGTGATCCGACGCTTGTGAAAAAAGTTATGCGTCTGGTAACTTAGGCTAAACATTGAGATTTTATTATTGATGTTATTCCTTTACATGTTAAATGCAGTGTTGGGAATACTCACTTGCAAGAGTGATACTCACTTGCTTCTATCTCAGTCCAGAAGCATGCTATCAAAAAATGATGTTTGAAGGGCTTTTATATTGTAGTTTAATCTAAAAGTTTGCCGAATAAAGTAAAGGTCTCAGGCGCATATCAAAGTTGTGAGAGAGCTGTGAGTACGAGGTGAGTAAAATTCGTGTAATTCATACTCACCTTGTGCTCACAGCTCTCTCACGGTTTTGGTATGCGTCTGCGACCCTTACTTTATTCGGCAAACTTTTAGATTAAACTACAATATATCATTTTTTGATAGCATGCTTCTGGACTGAGATAGAAGCAAGTGAGTATAACTTTTTGCAAGTGAGTATTCCCAACACTGGTTAAATGTTAAGCACCACCGGGCAATACATACGTTATAACTTTTTTCACAAGTGCCGGATCACTTTGCGGTCTTCGGCAAAGTTTTTCAGCATATCCTAGACTATACTTTAACGTTATTAGTTAGATCGTTATAGACGAAAAATTTCAATTTATGAGAAAAAAGCTAAAAAGCACGTTTTCCCATACTAAATCCCATACAAATTTCAATCGCAATGCGGAATACGGGGAAGCAACCAATCGCTCCCAAATTTTGCACAGTTGCTTTGGACGCTAAAATTAATAGAAACAGCCTTGTTCCGAAAAATCGACTTTGTTGACCCGGTCTTTTATGCACCTAGGATCCAATTGTTGAACACTGATATAACCTACCATGTTAGCATGACTGCCAGATTTTTTTTCTACTTTACCAAATGTGCACGTCATGGGGTTTCAAGGGCGTTCCAGAGATGATCCAGGGGCGTTGCAGAGGACTTCAGGATGGTTCCAGGGGTTTTCAATGGGTTTCAAGGGCGTTACAGAGGTGTTCCAGATGGCTTCAGAGTGTTCAGGTGGTCCCAGGAGTATTTCAGGGGGTTCCAGAGGGATTTAGGAGCGATCCATGAGTTTGCAAGGGATTTCAGAGTCTTTGCAGGGGTGTCCTAGGGGGTTGAGTGGGTCCCTTGGGTATCCAGGAGTGTTTCAAGGGCTTTCAAAGGCGTTCTTTTCTTCAGTCGTTTTCGCTTCTGATCATTTTTGCATCTAGTCATGTATAAAACGGTTCCAGTCCACTAGAGATCTTTTCAAATGAGAAGCGATTCCCTGTCATTCGAATAAATTCCCCCTCAAATGACTTACGGGCCACAAAATACGAAAAACCCGGAAAATAATCCGCCAGAGTGAAAAATTATCGGATGTCGGGTAAAAGTCGGTTCAAATTTCATCTAATGTTGGACCACTGTTGGACCCACATCGGATAACTGTAGTTGGGTCTATTTTGGGTTTGGTAGCCCAAATAAAAACAAATCAATGATAGGCTGATGTCGGCTTATACGTCATTAATTACGAACAAAGCTTGAATCGTTCAACAATTAGCGAGAATTGTCCAACATTGGGATGAGCTAGCTTAAGGAAGCGTTCAACATTTGGGTAACAGACTTCCCATACAAATGTTCTGTTTTCTCTTAGAAAATGGAATTTAAATTCAATGAGAAGTATAAGGAATGAGTGGATCTAGACGTTCACTGGATATTTTTCAACTTAAGTGGAATTATGCACGGAAAAAAAAACGAAAACAAAAATGCCAGTACTAACCATTCAACAATTGGCGAATTACCCTACGATTTTTAGATACATTTTTGTATGAAATTTCGTTCAAAGTTATACAGAGGATAAACAAAATGATCGAGACAGGCAAAATTAAAAAAGAAAAAAAAATATTCAAAAAATTTCAATTAGCTGTAAGTTTTTGAAAAGTGTATCAAATATTTTCACTGCGAGAAATACTCCAGAGGTTCCTTCACGGGACTTAGGAGTAAAGTCTGTAAGGAATTTGTTTCTATAGGGAAAGGAGTTTAGTTTGGGATCCAGGAATTTCAGCTAGGGGTTCCTCTAGGAACTGCTGAAGGATTCTCAGAAGAAACTCCAAAAAGAATCCCATTAGTCCTGAAAACCTTCCACAAGGCACTCCTAGAGGATTTCTTGAAAGAACTCCTGCAGGAGTTCGAGGATTTTCAAGAGCAACTTATGTAGGATTCTCAGAAATAACTCCCGGAAGATTTTTGTAAAGAGCATCAGAAGGGCTCCCAGAAGGAACTTGTGGATGATTTGCTGAGAGAACTCCTGAATGATTAAAAAGCAACTCCAAACGAATACCCAGAAGCAACTTCTGCAGGAACTTAGAATAAACTCCTGATGGATATCCAGAAAATAAATGTTACAGGAATCCTACAAAGAAGTCGTGGAGACATTTTTTTGATGAGTTTCAGAAAGATTTCCTAGAGATATACTAGAAGAAACTCTCTAAAGAGCTCCAGAAGAAACTCATGATGGTATCGTAGAAAAACTTCTGGAGGAATCCCAGACGACAATTCTGGGGGAAGCCCCAGAGAGAACTTGACCTTCCGTAACTCGCGCGGATGGCCACCTCTGTCAGCAGTACGCTAATGCTGAGAACAAAAAGCGTGATTTTTTCAACGTGTTGTACAAAATATAACAGCGCGATCGCTCAAGGGTAAGGGAGAAAAGGAAAAAAAAACTCTTTTGGAGGGATCTCGAAAAATAATTTCCGTAGGGAATTCTGCAGGACTCTTGGAGCTCAAATCTAAAGAACTATTGAAAGCAACTCTTGGATGATTTTCAATAGTATGTTTTGGTTAAAACACAAAACGATTTTTCAAAATGAATTTCGATTCCTGGTGGAATTTCTGAAAGAATTCTTCAAGAAATTCCAGAAGAAACTTAAAAACATACATCTGGGTTAATCCGAGAAGGAACTCCAGAAGAAATTCCAGGTATCAGACACTCTTTCCTCGAGAAATCTCATCGAATTCCATGTGATAAACAAGAGATACAAGATAACATAGATAAGTTCCAGAAGGAAAATCATGAGGAATCCCAAGTTCTGTTCTGGGGAAGTTCCAAGTGAATGCATAGACAAATTCCTCAAGATTTCCTATGAAAAAACTTCTATTGGAATCAATAAAGGAATACCTGGAGGAATCTTAGCAAATGTTCGTGAAATTCCTTCGGGAAATTACGTTTCAGGAGATTTCTCATTCCAGGAAGTATGTCATTCTTGAAAGCGTCAATCTGTCCTGATACTGAATCTGTAATATGCGTCATCCGTTTTTAGTGGCGTTTCAGGACATTTAAGAAGCGTTTCAGATGATTTCAGTAGAGATTCATGGGGTCTCAGAGGTATTCAGGATGTTTCAGGAGCGTTCCAGTGGCTTTCAGGGGAATTTCAGAGGGAATCAGGCGGTTTTCAAGGACATTTCATGGGGTTGTAGTAGGTGTCATGCCGTTTGCTGAGGCGCCTAAGGACAATTCGCAGTTTTTTTTTGGAATTTGTGAGGATTTCAGGGATGTTCCAGGGTGTAGAGGTTTCGCGTAGATCTCAGAGATATTTCAGGGAGTTTCTGGGACCTTTCCAGAGGTCTCAGGGGGAATCAGCAGGTTTTCAGGGACATTTCATGGGCTTTCAAGGACGTATCAATGGCATTTCAGGAGATCTCAGAAGGTGTCATGAGGTTTGCAGGGGCGTTTGAGAACCTTTCACAGAGATTTAGGGAAATTCTTGGGATTCCGAGAACGTTTCAGGGGGCTTTAAGATGAATTTTGGAGAACGTTTTATGGGGTTTCAGGAGGGGTTTAGAGGGTTTAAAGGCATTCCAGAAGATCTCAAGGAGTTACAGAGAATTAGGAGGTTTCAGAGGGTGTTTAGGCTGCGACCTTCAAACTCTTTAATCTGCAACGCCCCCTAAAATGCACCTCAACCTTTTAAATTTCCTATCAAAAAATTCAAAATTTTTGTTGACATTTGTCGAAATATTGCATAAAACCAACAACAAAAGAAAAACCAATATAACTAATATGAAATATGATATGGAATCCTTATTATTTTCATCTGTGCACCTAAAGACAAATGAATATTCTTACCTCCTTTTTCGGATACTCTTGAAGTCTCCGCTTCGCAATTCTAGGAACATTCAACGTTGATACATAACAGTAAAACAAAAAAACTGATTTCACAAAAGCGGTCTTAAGCAGAAACACAAACACACACAGCAAAACACGAAAACAAAAATCGCAAGCAAATGTTTGACCTAAACCTAGCAGTACAGTGCAGACCTCGCGAAAGCTCAGCTCATCTAGATCCCCATCACGTATCGCAGGGGTATTCGATTGCATACACAAACACACCACACAAACATGCTTCTAGCCGGGGTCCAAGATCCATCTCGCTGTCGTCGTCGTTGTCGGCATGTGATTGTGAATCATTTTCCCACGACCTGCGGCGGCGGCAGCTACAAAACATCAGTGAGCAATGGCGGCGGCGGCGACAACATAGCAGTGGACAAACACGACACGATCAAAATCACGGCAGCAGCAGCCACAGAAAGCGAAAGTTGGCCAACAAACTGGACCACTACAACTGCGCGGAGACGCTGCGCTGCTGGGTGGCTGAGGGTGAGGGACTTACATCAACGAGAGGGTCTTCCGAACCGGTGGCGGCAGGTGCCACCTGCTGGCACTGAAGTACTCCAACCAGCTGGAACCGCTGCTGCGGCCGCCGCTGCTGGACGTCGAGGTCGAGATGGAACTAGAACTGCCCCCGAGTTGGAGTACGGTGCGGCGGCGGCAGTCCAGAGGACTGTACTGATGATGGTCGTCGTCATCGCTGCTGTCCTGCTCCTCCTCTTGCTCCTCGAAGATTTGCGGGGTGCTGCCCGCCCTGGTGGAGGGGTAGGGTCGTCGTCGTCGGTCGGCGAAGGGGGTTTTGGGGGTGGCGGTGTTGTTGTTATGATCGGTGACCTGATAGTCGGTGCAGCTTTGGTAGGGGGTTGTTAGGTTGTGCACGGGGCGGACATCATCAGGAACGTGGGGGGAATGGGCAAAATAAAAAGAAATTGTAGGTTAGATGGCGATGTCTGGTTGGTTGCATGAGATCAAATGAGGCAAGGGGTTCGTTGAGGTCACTTCAGTCGTAAACCATAGATGGCTCCGAAGGTGGATAGCGAATGGCTTCTTTCGGAAGAGGACGACGTCCTTGCCTGTTGTACGTAGTTGGCAACGTTGGCCAAAATAGGTTTTATGGTCTCAAAACGATATGATAGATGATGCAAAGAAAGTGTTTGCATGTCGTCAGTTCAGCAGAGGACTAATTTGGAAACATAAAAGAGGATTTTACGACAGCACGCGTATAATCGTTGGTAGATAAATACGCAAAGGTCAGCGATGTGTGTGGTTTACCATCTGACCTAGTGTGATTGAAGACACAACCCGACTAGCGGATCATAACAAAATTATATCATAATATGTTATTATGTTATACAGATTTTTTCTATCATATGCAGTTACAATTTAGATGCAGGATGATGTTAAAATAACAAAAATTCTAACTAAAAATCATAAGGGTTCTAACACAAGTGTATCAGAGTTTGTTACAAATACATCAAAAATATATCAAGCCCAGTTCTAAGTTTTTGATAAAATATATCAAAATTATAATACAGTTTGATATTTTCAATTAGGGTAAAAATCAAATAGGGTAAAAACTAATTTGTTTTTACTCATTTTTGGGTTATTACTTTAAGTGTGTTATTCTATTTTTAGAAAATGATAGGTCACATAAAAAAAACTTTCGAGTTCATTATAAAATTTACAAACATAGACGGGATTTGATCCACCAATCCTGCAATTTTTTTTTTTTGTTAAAAGTGAAGTTTTATTTGTCAGTTCATGTTTTTACAGTTTTGAATTTAAAAATCTAAATCTAGGTAGAAATTCAGAGCATTAACATCAATTCTAGCGTTACAATCATTAACGAAGCAGATGTAATTTACGAGCAGTTTTAAAATCTCCACTCGTTGTCTTCTTCCCATACCATTCAGGGCCGTAATTGTCAGTCGCCTTTACCAATGAGGCTATTACAGCACTTGAAGTGAGCGACGAAAGAAGCTTTACTGGTTCTACGTATTGTCAGTTTCCCTATTCCCCCATCTCTTGTTTGTCAGTCGCAGGACAAAAATAGACAGAGATTTGAATGCAAGATCAAACAATGAACCTCTCTCTCTTACCAACAGCGCTATCGCGGTGCGCAGCAATGCGCACTGAAACACCAATAACAGTGGTGGCGTTCGCATGGCCCGTCGTCGGCTATTTCCATCAAGGAACAAAGAGAACGAAGAAAAAGTTGCTAGTCGACTATTTACCTATGATTGAGCTTCGTCATGGGGTGCATTTTGGTGGCGACAAAGATTCTTTCCGGACGGAGATGATTTTTATTTTATTTTTTATTTTGTTCGCGCTGCGAGAACGGCGATCATACACGTACCTACGTGAGCGAAGGTAAAATGTGTCTTTGTTTTAATTGATCACAATTATATCATATGCCGATATGATTACTTCTGCAGATGCTGTTTAGTTTTATTCTGTTTTAGATTATGTTTAGTAATGAAAAAGATATTTATGATATAATATCAAACAATATATGGTCGAATAATAAAAGATCGAAAAAAAAGGTATAACAGACAAATGCAATCATCAATTGAGCAGAATTGTCTGTATACATAGTTGAGATTTTTATTGATTAGAATTATTTAGTAGGTACCGCATTTGGTATCTCCACGCTCACTAACATTCATTACTCCATAATACATAGTCTGTTCGGTACTTTTTGAAGTTATAATTAGGAGTTAGAATAGCCGTATTGTTAAAATGACATATAAATTGACGAAAATAGAACACAGAACTTTTTGGTAACTACGGTAATCGATTTTATTGAGGCTCAGTACACAAACTGTCAAAAACGGGTGCAAAAGGTTAACAATCCGTTATTGATGTATTCATCTGTTCTATTTTCGTCAAAAATTTACCGAACACGGTATTCAAAATTAAGTGTGTAAGTTTACTCAATTTTGAGATTGAAAAAAACTCATGTGCAGATGTATCACTTTTTGAAGCTAAAATTTTACTTAACCTATAAGAATTGGGAATCGTAGAAAAGTGATAGGATTTTGGCACCGTTACGGAACTGGTATATTGAAAGAAGGAAATAAATACTTAGATAAACATATCTAAACTGAAATTGAACCAATGAATAAAACAAAAAAAAATACGAAAGAGTCTGATAGAACTTCTAGAAGTTGCAATGTCTTTATTTTTTACTTCATAATATGAAACAGCAGTCAATAAACTAAAGAAGGTATACTATGTAATGGTTATATCTGCGATAAATTTTCTCCGATTTTGACAATGTTGGTCTCATTAAATCCAGATTTATTTTTTCCATCTAAAACAAATCCGACTGAACCGATCTGGTCATCGTGGGTTAAGGAAACCCCGAATTGCCATACGCGTGGAGTTTTCCATAGACCAGCTGCAATAGCATATCTGCCCAGCCTAGGCCCAAACTATTGACTTCAAAGTAATCATTTCGAAGCATGTTTCACGAGAGACCATGTCTTTTCAATACGCTAACTCCAACAATGACGATATTAGAATAGTGGAGCTTAGAAGCAAAGGGGTGTAAGTTACAAAAACCCACTTTCGAGTAAATGAGCTTTGAAGTTTTTCACCAGTTTTTCATCCCATTCAAAATGTATGGAGTTTCAATATCAACCCAATTTTCTCTGATTACTGTATTTTTTTCTAATCATAAAAATAATCTTTAAAATGTTCTTGAAAGCTTGAAATCTGAAGATTTTTTGATATGCTCAGCTCATCAAACTCGACAAAATGGTCACTTACACCTCTTTGCATCTGGGCCCCCCAATAGCATAAAAACATGTTCCAGAAAATTTGGACTTTTGGGAACACCGCGTAACCCAATCGTTCTATTCGCATAACCAATCAATGAAAAAAAAGATTTCTTATTCAAACGAGTCGAAGTTCACTTAAATCGGTTCAAAGTTGAAAAAATATGAGTACTTTTCAGTTTTGAAGGTTGCCGGATACGCTTCCGGCATTCTACGCAATAAAAAACAAGCAAAACTGCAGCCCCTCAACAGCAATTGAATGTTTTTTTCATAAATTTTTCAATTACATAGAATAAAGCTGTTTCCTTATAAGCATTTTTTGATCTTTTACCTGCCTCCATTGACCTATTGCTCTACAAGCAATGAAAAAAAAAAAAACGAATACATAATCAAATTTCTTAATTTTTGTAATATAGCTAAAAATTAAAATAATTTCATATTCTGATATAATTATGTTATTTTTTAACTGATCATTTTGTTCAGTTGCAAAAAAAAAAAACAAGGTTATATCAGAGTTTGTTCTGATTTATTTGTAACAAAACTAGTTACAAAAGATTATAATATATTTTGTTATAATTTAGTTTGAAAAAGTAATAAACAGTCGATGTCATAATTGTAACATAATTTGTTAGTTATATCACATTAAGATATAATTATGATATATTCTTGTTATGCTCATCTAGTCGGGAATACTTGGGCACTTTTGAGAAACTGATCCAAAACACTTAATAGTTTCAACGTGTGTTGAGATATCTTGTATTAACTAATTAAAAGATATCCAAGTACTTTATGGGGGAATGTGATTCTCCTTGTCTAAGTTAGCGAAAAAAACAGAACGCTCTTGCAGTAAATTTGTTAGTTTAGGGGACATTTTTGATGTACCTTGAAATTGATAAAACAAACGGATAAACAACGTGATCATTTTCACCTTTTTACATGTCTTTATAAAAATATCATTCGAAGTCAATCGTCAGTGTATTGCCGACTAGAAGATTCTAACAAAAATATAACATAATTATAACTAACCATGATATTAATAATCATTGTGATATAATCATGTTCAACATCTTTGGTGTTTAAAAAAGTTATAACTCAATTATATCATATTACGTTATAAATAATGTATAATAACTCATTGTGAAACAATTTAGTTTTCCTTCTTTGACATTCAAAAAATAATTTTACACAATTGTATCAAAATATGATGGAAACTAGTTTTCTTGAAGCTATAATTTATACAATATTGTGTTATAATTTTGATCTCAATATAACAAAATTAGTTATTATTGTGATTAGATCGGTGTACTTTTTGATACAATTTTAGTTATTTTAACATCATCCTGCATCTAGTTTATAACACAATAAGTTATAAAAAAATTATAACATCATAAAACATTAAGTTATTAACTTGATATGTTTTTTCTAGTCGAGTTTATAATCTTCGGGTCGGGTTTAGAATCTTCGAAGGAAGAACGCTTCAAGGAATTCCGGTATGAACCTTATAAACCAGATGGGTGATGATGTTGAAATAATAAACTTGGTAACAAAAAGTGCACTGGTCTAATCAAGATCATAACCTATTTTATTATAATCATAACAAAATTATAACAAATTGTGATATAAACTTAAGATTCAAGATAACTGTTTTTCATCAAAATTTTGTTACAATTGTTTAACATTGTTTTCTGAATGTAGAAAAAATTGATTGATTTGTCTTTATTAGAGAGACTTTCAGCCCTTGGCTGGTTCGTCTCTATGTAGAAAAAAACCAATACTCAGTCATATTACAATTAGTTATCAAACAGTTCATATAACTTATTGTGATACAATTGAGATATAATATTTTATAAATACCACAAGGGTTTTTAATATCATAATGAGTTAAATGTCCAAGTTTGTTACAATCATCTGTTATACTCAGTTTTATCGTCCGGCTTCAAAATATTGGAGGAACTCTTAGAGGAATTTTAAAAATCCTGGAATTTCTTGGAAAATGTTTTGTAAGAATCCTTGAATGCTTGAATTAGTTTTAAAGCATCTATGGAACTATACTTAAAAGTACTCTTGATTAAATCGGTATAGAGATCCTTGGAGACATTTATGAAGAAGATTTCTGAAGAAAGAGCTGTAACTTTTACTGCAGAAATCTTTCAGAATGAATGTTTGGGGAGATTCCTGAAGAAGTTCTTGAAGGATTCCTGAACCCTTTGGAGCCGGAGGGGTCATATATGAAATATAGGGGTCATATAGAAACGGCTGTATAAATTCACCCATTCGATAATACAGAATAATGTCTTCGGTAAAGTTGTTGCAAATTGAGTCCTCTATTTGAGAAAAATGGAAATATTTGTGTATAACCTAGAACATCCTGAACACCATGAAATTTGGAAAAACTAAATACCCAAGTAACACAACATGTCTAATTGAAATTATTTCGACTTCAGTATGACCAGTTACAATGTTTTGGTTTGAAACAATGAAACCGATTTTCAGACTGCTATACGATTAAAAAAGCGCAGAAGGTGGAGCCTGCGCAACATCTTCGTGATGTTACAAATATAGTACTGAACAGTACTAACAAATGTAGTACTAGTACTACAATGTTCTATCATCAAATAATGATTATATCTATATTCAAGTGATTTTTTTGTCTTTTTCAAAGTTAAATTGCATCTGGGTATATAAAAACAAGAAAAGAGGTCACATGCAACTTTATGCTCTTCTAAAGTAACAATAAGTGTGGGCTTAAGTACTGAGATCTAGTTGATAGAAAGCGACCGCCTAGTGCCATCAAAAGTCATCTGCCTACAGAGACAAAAAAGCCACCAGCTAGATACAACTGCATCAAGCATACTGCTAGTCTTGGGCCTTTCCCTTCGATTGGAGGCGTGAACAAGTTACACACATTAGCCACTATCAGCGCTTTGTCCATCTGCATCAACTTTTTAAAAGCTTACATAAAATCCCAGAGATTAATCTCATTACTCGTCGTCGTCGTGACCGACTGCCACAAGTAGTCTCGTCATCGTCACTAATTTTACGACCAAAGCCGCATCTGCCAAGAACTGACGGACGACTGTCGCAGTGATAGTTGCGTGTTAATGGGCATCCCCAAAAACCGCCGCAGACAGAGGTCCAAAGTGGGACATCTGATACCTATCGTTGATGGTTCTCTGGAAACAAATTTGGGACAAATCGTTGTTGTTGTCTTGTGGGCTTAATGGGTTGTAACTGTGATGTTCTGATTGGGATTGGGTCTTTCCTAGCCTTGTGGGAACGCATAATACTATGAAGTGAAACGATTATAAGGGGCAATGAATTCGAAGCGATTATTGAGACCGATGAACTTTCCTTTGGATTTAAATTGTTTTGAACTTAGAATAAAGAATATCGTTATGCCTATCAAAGGATAAACAAATAAAAAATAGCTTTTTTTTGCAAAGGAAAGTGGAAGTGGTCACTGGTAATGCTGACAAGAACTTAAGAAACAATCATTGACTTAACATGTGAGTAACTTTCTTTTCGTAAACTGCTTCAATTCGACGACAGTAATCAAAACCGATATAAACGAAACAAGATTAATATCAGTCAATAAGTTAGTCATCCGCCTGAGGGCATTTTAATCAAGTGGAAATGAGTGCCCTTTCCGAATGGTTCGATCGATTTGTTTTCTGTGTAGTATACCAACACCCCCCCCCCCCCCCTCTCAACGGTTTTGATTGAGATATCGCAGCGATCGCTGCACGGCGGCGGCGTAGTTTTGGGCCGCCGCAGGAAGGAAGTTGATAGGCAATCTGATCAATATGAATGGATGGCGATCGAAAGTGAAACCAACGTGGCCTGGAGTTCCCAGAGCGCCACCAGCAACCCAGCAGCCAGGCAGTGGCTTTAAATCAAGAGATAAAGTGTAGCACTTAACCGCGGTATGAGAATGGCAGGAATGGGTACAACAGGTGCGGTGAAACGAGTTATCTTGATGGATCACTTACCGACTGGTGGCTTCATTACTGAAGAAAGGTAGAAAATAAGGGCAAATGTTGTTGATGCTGGGGAGATTTGTAATGGAAATGGCCTTCGATTATAGTCTGATCCGTTAATGATAATAGGATAATACGATAATTGGTAAAAGTTAGGTTACAGCAGCTTTTTAAATTTTGATGGAAACCCGAGTATTAAAATATAAAAATCAACAATATTCCTACATTATGGAAGCAGTGGTTCAAAGGTTCTACAGGGAAGGGAATATGTTATAAAATAACTAGCATATCGATTGCAAACTCATACCTATGATCATGCTGAGGGTGATGGTTTCGATTCTTGATGAGTCAATTGTCTTTTCAAATTCTTGGTAGATTGCGCTCAGGATCTATGAATAATGGCTTATAACATTATTGTGTGATTTCTTGCGAAATTGTTACTAGATTTCATCACATATATTCTTCTTCTTCTCCGTTATAGCTCCACGTTCCCACTGAAACTTGGCTTGCCTCTCTTCAACTTCGTGTTCTCTAAGCACTTCCACAGTTATTTATTGAAGGGCTTTCTTTGCCTGCCATTGCATGAATTTGTACGGTAATTTATTTCATTATACAAAGCAACGATTTGTAATCTATCATGTCCAGTAAGTCTTCTGGAAGTTCAATAGACAGTATCAGATCAGTCGGGATATCCTAAGTCATCCAAACTGTTCTTGGGTTTAGATCCTAAAGTCTACGGGTGTAACGGTAACTTCTTTCATTACACAAAGCAACGATTTGTAATCTATCTTGTCCAGTAAGTCTCCTGAAAGTTAAATAGACAGTATCAGATCAGTCGGGATATCCTAGGTCATCCAAAATGTTCTTGAGCTTAGATCCTAAAGGCTACGGGTGTAACGGTAACTTCTTTCATTATACAAAGCTACGATTTGTAATCTATCTTGTCCAGTAAGTCTTCTGAAAGTTAAATAGACAGTATCAGATCAGTCGAGATACCCTAGGTCATCCAAACTGTTCTTGAGTTTAGATCCTAAAGTCTACGGGTGTAACGGTAACTTCTTTCATTATACAAAGCAACGGTTCGTAATCTATCATGTCCAGTAAATCTTCTGAAAGATACAACATCAGATTAGTCGGGATATTCTAGGTCATCCAAACTGTTCTTGAGTTTTGACCCTAAAGTCTACGGGTGTAACGGTAACTTATTTCATTATACAAAGCTACGATATGTAATCTATCATGTTCAATAAGTCTACTGAAAGGTTAATATACAGTATCAGATCAGTCAGGATATCCTAGGTCATCTTAGTGTCTACGGGTCCGACGTTTCGGTCCGTTTGTGCCTTCTTATGGGACTCGAAACGCCGGACAAGATAAATTGGCAGTATTTTAACTTTTATCAAGACTGGAAAGCCATCTTCCTAGAATAAAAAATCAACAGTCCCAAGCTAATAATCCCAAAAATATATAACAACGCTTATTGTTCCTCTAACTACTTTAGTAAGTACAGTGGTTTATGTAACAATACTTCACGTAGTGGCAAAAGCTTCAATCACAAGTGTAGACATGAAGCTAGGGTCTCCGGAGTACTGTTGTTGATTTTGAATATCTCAAAACTATCTTGAAATGACTTATGATATGCTAGGGCATAGGTTCCCAAACTTTTAGGTGCGCGACCCCCTTTTATCAGTAGACGTGCTTTTCGCGACTCCCCAAAGAAATTTCCCTCATTTGTTGTCTGTTTTAATAAATTATTCAACTATCTCTCGCGACCCCCTGGATGAAGGCCGGCAACACCCCTGGGGGGGTCGCGACCCACAGTTTGGGAAACCATGTGCTAGGGGGATTACAGATTACAATTTAAAGTTCATTGTGAGAGTAAATACTGTTACTATCAAGAGCTGAACTTCAGGATAGTTTGGACGACCCTCAGTATCCTAAAGGTTCATAATAACAAATAGTAGACTTCAGGTTGGTCCAGTCACCGCGATTTATTATGAAACGTTACTCAGTATGTCATATATAGCTGATGTTACAAGAGTAGACCTGAAGTTCTGAACTCAAAGATAGTTTGGCTGACCTGGAACATTCCCATAGTGTCTCAAAAATTACATTTGAAATTTCAAGAGCTTCACGGATCTCAGCAGATTATGCTATGCTATAATTTATGGTGAAAACACGTAATTTTTCTTGAAGATTTGAAGGACTTCATTATAGAACAATTTGGACGTACCTGAATGTCCCAAAGGTTTATAATATAAAAAGTAAACTTCAGGTTGGTCCAGTAACCACGGATAAATATGCAACGTTACTCAGTATAGCATATATGGCTGTTGTTACGAGTGTAGACCTGAAGTCCTGAACTCCAAAGTAGTTTGGCTGACCTGGATTATCCCTGTGGTGTCTATAAATGACATTTGACATTTCAAAAGCTTCCCGTATCCCAGCAGATAATGCAATACTATTATTTATGGCGAAAACACATAAAATTATTCTTTTAGATTTGAAGGACTTCATTATAGAATAGTTTGGTCAACCCTGAATGACCCAATGGTTTATAATGAGCTAGTAGACTTCAGATTGCTCCAGTAATTGCGGTTGATTATGCAGCGTTACTTAGTATAACAGATATGGATACTATTACGAGTGTAGACCTGATGTCCTGAACTCCAAAGTAGTTTGGCTGACCTGGAATATCCCTATAGTGTCTCTAAATGACATTTGAGTTATCAAGAATTTCGCTTATTCCAGCAGATTATACGATACCATTATTTATGGCGAAAACAAATAAAGTTTTTTTTTGTGGATTTGAAGGACTTAATTTAAGAACAGTTTGGACGACCCTAAATGTTCCAAAGGTTTATAATAAGCTAGTAGACTTCAGATTGCTTCAGTAACTGCGGTTCATTATACAGCGTTACTCAGTATAGCAGATATGCCAACTGTTACGAGTGTAGACCTGAAGTTCTGAACTCCAAGGTTGTTTGACTGACCTGGAATATCCCTATAGTGGCTATAAATGACATTGTAGAGGTCAAAAGATTCACGGATCCCAGTAGGTTATGTAACGATATTATTTGAGGCGAAAATGCATAAAATTATTCTTGTAGATTTGAAGGACTTCACTATAGGACAGTTTGGAACACCTAGAACATCCCAGAATATGAAACATCTTTTGATATTCTTGACGAGGGCTAAATGAATACATATAAACGTAACCGACATCCAAGTTCAGCTTTTAGAACAACTGGTATGCCAATTGTTTCATTTTTCCAAATTTCATGGTGTTCAGGATGTTCTAGATTATCAATGAAGTCTCAAATACAAATATTCTAATTTTTCCCCAATTTGCAGCAAGACAGTATTCTGTTTTGTCGAATGTTTGAATTTATACAGCCGTTTCTATGTTGGGGTCATATATGACCCCTCCGGCTCCAAAGGGTTAAACAAGTAGTATTTCAATCGATTTTTTTTCTTTTTGGACATAGGTTGTTCCTTCACGTTATAGTGGAAAAAAATCTTCTTTTTATAAATAATAATTATAATAGCCTGCGCGTTTCAGATATACTGTCAAAACTATGTGGGCGATAAAGCTAGCATGGGCTTGAAGCTTTTGAAAAACTTGCCGAACCACTATTTCAGCCTTATTTCATTTCAGCCTTTTGATATATTTTAGCAGACGTAACAGTGGTAAATTTCCATCGACCGTTACAAATTCAAGTAGTAAAAAATTTCACAACCAGAGGCACGCTCAGCGTTTTTCTTGTATTTGACGTTTCACACTGGCACTTTGTTACACGAAGCCGTGTTTCGTACAAAATGTTCACATGTGGTGGTAGAGCGATAGATTGTTAGAAAAACCATTCTAAGTGTAACGCCTGTGTGTCTGTGTTTTGGCATTACGGGATTCTGCTTTCTGGATTCTGCCTACGTGTTTCAACTTTTCGTAGATGACACGATTTTATACGTACTTGCAACAGACCACGGGCTATGAATCTGAAGGCCTTCAGATCGAATAACATTAAGGACAAACGTCTTGAAACCACGCTTCGACAATGTATGAGAACTTTAGACGTACAAATCTCAAAAAGCAAGCTTCAAATATCAGTGCATGTTTTTATTTTATTCTTGCTCACTTGTAATAAGCCAGAAATAAGAAGTTCAGGTGCGCTGGTTTTGTTGCGTTCAAAACCGTGAGTAGGTATATCAAAGTCGGCCATTGAGGCAGCCATTTTGGGATTCTAACGAAGATCATTAAGAGGAAGATCATTAGGTCGAAATTTATGTAAATATTTCTGCAACTTTTGAAGGAAATTCAGCAATTTGTACTACTGCATTTGTCATGGAAATGTTTGGTCGAATAATCATTCAAAATTCATTAATTGATCATCAACAGTAAAAATTTCGTTAACTTTATTAACGGTGTGTATGGTCAGAAACCCATAGAATCGCCTCAGAGTTTATTCCAATCGTCCTTCACGGCGTGGACCCTAAAGCGCCACCACCACCGCCAGTAGCACCAGCGGGGGTCTCTTAACTTTGTTTTCGTGAAGGGGAACGCTCACTGTACGGGCAAAACAACAATAACGGTGCGGCGGTGGTGGTCAAGGTGAGATCGACTGCGATTTACCTTTTTTCAATCGATTTTTCGCAGTTTAACAATTTCTGTGTCAATATTTCATCGTTCAGGTCGCAATATTGAACGACGTGCGTGACTTGCGGCTTGAGGTCCAACCCAACGACGTGGGTCGTATATCCAAGCGACAGTCAATTGGCGAATTTATGCGTTACGGGTCAAAGTTAATCGGTGCCATAAACGTTGCGAATGGTTTCGCTTTTTCATAGGGCGAGGTGGGTACTGTAATGGACCTTTGCGACACTGAAATGTTGGCAAAACACTAGAACTACCGGCTTGTGGTGAGACACCATCGCCCGTTTGGTGTCTTTCACTAGAGAACCAATCGGTAGTCGTTTGTATTGAAAAATCTACTGTCCTCGATGAGGACATATGATATTAATATACCCCCGTTTTTTAAATCGTTTTTTATCTACTGGGTCTCTTTAGAAAAGGGTGTCCAAGCAAAACCAAAAGATTTCTTGCGCCGGACCCGTTGTTGTTGTGTTGCATGTTCGTTGTCGGTAGGCGACAAGGACAATTAAGATTGAGAAAATGAATTGGGGTCTAACGGAGCGATTTGCTGCACGACAACCCCAGGTGTACCGGAAGTCGGGGGCATAAGATACGCGGCTGCTGAAATGACTGCGGTTGAACGGACTAAGATGGCAAAAACTACGAGGTGAATTGGTTGCCGTTGATGTCGATTTTACTTTCCTTGTTGCAAGGAAAAGTTTTTATTTCAATGTTTAAAAGTTTGTTCTACTTGAAAATTTCCAAAACTGTGATGTGTGTTGGTTAAAGAACGTGACTTCAAAGCTGAGGATCTAGGAGCGAATCCTGCTGTCGAATGACTCACGAAGATTTTTTAAATTCGTGAATTCTAGGTATCTTATCTCTACATTACTTTAAAAGGTTTTATTTTATTTTTTTGTTTTTTTTTATTTTTTTTTTTATTAAAGTGTGATACTCTGCAAACTAGTCCATCTCAGAACCCACCTTCCCTTCCTAACAACAACTCACATTTTGTGTCATTGTGAGTTGTTGTTAGGAAGGGAAGGTGGGTTCTGAGATGGACTAGTTTGCAGAGTATCACACTTTAATAAAAAAAAAATAAATAAATAAAAAACAAAAAAATAAAGTAAAACCTTTTAAAGTAATGTAGAGATAAGATACCACGAATTTAAAAAATCTTCGTAAAGCAGGGCCGAACCGAATCGAAGCAGAATTGATCAGGACTTCATCAATTCCATCCAACTTGATGTTTCAACTCACGGTAGGTAGACAATTTCAATTAAAACCGCGGACCCCGCGAAAACCTTTGTCCGGCAATTAGTTGCCCCAGTTCAACACGGCCGCAACAGACGACGACCAAAGGTGGTGGCAGCGGAATATGTGAGTCCAAAGTCACCGTGACTAGTGGAGGAGACTGCAGTTGCTGTTGTGTTGATATGTTTGTCAAGATTGATGGATCAACACCGATTATTGCTATTAGGGTTCGAAATATGCTATCCAACCACCAGACTTGGAGCCGTGCGGGCTTGAGTAGAGCGCTTGCTTCGAAACCTAAGTGCCAATGAGCAGCCTGGTCGATCGTGACTGGGTAATGAGCTGACCAATCGTCCGAAGGGGTAAAACAGTAGCCTCGAAGACACTCCGTCGGAATCGCATCTGGCTGGAACTCATGTCTTAATATGGCGGCGCAAAAATTAAGTGAAACAAATTTGTTACCTCGAGTCACGCAACGCGCACGGAGATGAAGGAGTTATAAGGCGATTTGAGTCATGGATCGTTACCTGAAAATAAACAGAGAGAAGCATACGTTGTTAATGATTGCGGGCAGAACAGTGGAACAGATTGATGATTGAAAAAAAAATGTGCTTAGTGGTTATCGTCAGTCATGGTAAAAATTATGCAGAACAAAGAAAAATCAATCAAATCACGATCAGTTTACATGATTTAGCGATCTGGAATGATTTGAAATTCAAAATTAGCGGGCTTTTCAATGGTATATGTTCTTTCGGCACGAGAACATTGCATTGCTGTAGATATACATTTTACTATGACATTTGTGAAGAAATTGTCTTAAAGGGACACGCAAATTGTCACGCAAATGACTTCAAAAGTTCCAAGAAAGAGTAGAAAGAGCTAAAACTTACACTATACAGAACAGATTACTGACAAATTTTGGAACGTTTGCCTGCCCTAACTTGATTTATCGTAGAAATGACATGGCTTTCCATTTAGTCATACGCAGAAAGGCGTCCGATTGTAGCAATCTGATTGACGGTTCAATTCCCTGTTCGGACAAAACTAATGTTTTTTTTTCAATTTTTCAAGATTACCTCATCATAAGAAAAATCACATTGAAACGAGGTCATTTTAATGGACGTTACGGTGTTGTAATCCCACACGGAACCATCTGGATTTCAGTGTCATCAACGGAAGTAAATCCATCCAGCAGTTACGACCATTACGAATTCCATTTGGTAAAGAAGTGCACTGCTATCGGTGAAGATTTTGCGCGCAGACGAAAATGGCAAACCGCAAGGAATCCCTATAGTTACCGCACTGACGACATAACAACAATGGGTAAAAGTGAAAGAACTTTTCGGTTTGGTGAAGAGACCGGCGCAGCGAGGGTGGATGTAATGATCTCACTGTTTGCTGGTCTTTCAAGAGGTGATGAACGAAGATGTGTCGTCATTTAACCCGTAATGGATTTCTCGTGCAGGGATTGAGGCAGGGGCGTGAGCAGGTTGAGAGAAAAGAGGGGATCAATAAAAACATAATTCAAACTATTATACCTCTGTGCTTTACTATTCTAGACTAGTGTGGTCTATACACGGAGTTCATTGAAAAAATCTTGAAAAAAAAATATAGAATCGACTACTTCTATCATTTTTCTTCGCATATTCAATGCTTGTAGTACATCAGAAATGCAATACAAGCATTGAGGCGGCCAGGCATATTATTTATTCGATTTCTCTCTGTGATTCGAATCAATACCAAGCCTTTCACTTCCATATTGACTAAATAAAAGCAAAAAGGGCCCAACATACTTAGAACTGTAGCTGAAATAGACTCAACATTGCCTCAATTATTCTAAAAAATATTTTGTTTTGTGAATATACTTTTGGACTTTTGGACAATCTATGGTTTCAAAACAACTCATGATATTCGATTTTCAGCAAATCAAGCCCTTGGTTTACATTTCGATTGAAGTTTATTTTTTTTTATTAGGGTATCAATCTACGCTTCATACAAGCATCGTATCGTTAATTAATCCAGATTTCCTTTAGTTTTTCCACCAGAAACTTCCCCTGGAAAATTTTCAGAAACTGGGTTTCAGGATTTTATTCGAAAACCAAACCAACATTTTTTCATGAATTTCCTTAATTTTCAATGAAAACATTCATGAAAATTGCGCTTTAAAATTATTTTTTCCCGGATTTGATGAGAATGTATCAATAGAAGAAATCATTTGGGAATTCTGTGGGCACAGGGATTTCAACAATTTTAATAACCATGGCATAGTATCCCAAACTATGTGTAACAACTCCCAAGGGGAGTCGCCGGCCTTCGTCCAGGGGGTCGCGAGGGACTGTTGAATAATTTAATGTAATATGAAATTATCATAGTTAAAGCGAAGAATTGCTCTGGGGTTTTCACTATCTTTCCTTTATCTTCTCAAAAGTTAATCATAGAGCATACCAAAGAATTTCGTAAGAAATTTATTGAAATTTTTAAGTAGAAAATTTTGAATGTAACTTAACATATAATTAACATTTCTTCCGAGAATCTCACCATGAATTTGTTAGAAGATTCAATTAAAAAAAAATGGAAAAATTGAGGAAAAGGAAATCTGTTCCGTTTTTAGAATTTGAAATTAATATACCATTGCGTTTTTTTAAATAAAAATCTTGATCATAGCTTGAATATTACTGCAAACAAAAATGCTTCCTATATGAGTTTCTTTTGAAGATGGTTTTCAATAATCATTTCAGCAGATCCTTCAGAAATTATTCTGCATGTTGATTTAAAAAAAAGAAAAAAAAAACAAAATATTGCTTAGTATAAAACAGAATTGTAAAAATGAAAACTTTAGAATTTTCCGAAAATATAATTCCAAGGTTTCCACCTTCATGAGTTTGATTGATTGATTTGTCTTTATTTAAGAGACTTTCATCCTATTTATGGCTTCATGAGTTTCTTTTGTGGATTCCTTGGCGGATTCTGCACAAGAGACGAATGCTGGCGAACGGTAAAGTTTCTCCAAACAAAAAAAAAACTTATAAAAATGATTTCGCGCCAACTCGAACAAACGGCAGCACCCTCTCAGATTTTATTAAAACTTTTATGCAATGCAGTATTAAAATTTCTATTTTATACTACTCATTTCAGTATCATAATGCCTTACTTTTCCGTACCGGTTCATTTTCCAACTGAAATGAGTTGTTTAATGAAAAATAGTTGCATTATGTTCATTATGCAACTCATTTGAGTTGCATTATGAACATTATGCAACTCAAATGAGTTGTATAATGAAAAAAATCATTGCATAAAATTTTGTATGGAACTAGTTGCAAAACTCGATTTTTTCAGCACTCTTCGTATTTATCCAACTCGGCAAGCCTCGTTGGATAAATGTACGACTCGTGCTCTTCGTATTTATCCAACTCGGCAAGCCTCGTTGGATAAATGTACGACTCGTGCTGAAAAAATCAACTTTTTGCAACTCGTTACATAAATAACTATTAAGGTGTGTAGATCTTGCATAGATATGCCAGTTTGCATACTTACATTCTTCATTTTTTTTTTCTAGAATGTCCTTTAAAAAGGGCTAAACTTTTTCACTCAAGCTTTTACCGATTTTTTTTTCAAATGTTACTAAAAAATGACTACTCGTGCAAATAAGTGTTGTTTGAGTGATAGCTATAAAATAAGTCAAGTTTCTTTAAAAAAAATATCGGAAAAAATCTAAATTGAGTTCTACACTGCAAAAAAATCATTTAAAAAAATTCAAAGCTGATTTATAAAAAACACCATTTTTGGTTACGATGACATTTGGTCTCACGATAGATAAGTATGTTTCCCACCAACCGTCCAAGCAACATAAGATTTGTACTTTTAAGAAAAAAAGGTTTCCAACAAAAACTTTTTCGTGTCCAAATGATTATGGAAAAATATGAATATTTTATGTTTCCCTGTGTTTAATAAAAAAAAATACTCCTTCATAAAGTGTTTTTGGATAAATATCACAAAATAGATCAAGTTTTTAGAATTTTTTTTTTGAAAAGTAAACAAATTAAGCCTTATATTGAAAAAAAAAATCATTTTTAAAATTCAAAGTCGATCTAAAAAAAAAACACTACTCTTGATTTCGATGAAATTTTGTAATTATGCTCCCTATCAACCGTCCATACACCACAAGATGGGCACCTACAAAGAAAAAAGTTTTTCTCGCAAAAACTTTTTTATGTCCATATGATTTTTTTTGTTATCAAAGACCTAATTAGTCAATGTCATAAACATCCCAGAATCCAATGAATCATAATCTGTTAAGAGATTTTGGCCCTTTTCAAAGGACAGTCTTGATTAATTTTGAAGAAACTAAGTATGCAAAGTGGCTTATCTAGTCAAGATCTATACTCTCAGCAAGTATTATTGTAGTCTGAGAGGGTACTGCCAGCTCCGACAGTTTGAGGCGATATTCATCTTTATGAGTTTTTTTTAAGATTCATTCATAAATGCTCTCAGTGGATCCTTCAGGAATTCATCTGCAGATTTAGAAAAAAAAAATAATCGCTTAAGACACTAAATGAGATGAAATGGAGACATGCATGGATGAATCTGTGAAGTAATTTCAGTAATAGAAAAAATCTTCTACAAAAGTAATGAAAACTTTGAAGAATTTTTGAAAAATAAAATGGTAAGTATTGCGAAACATCTCTTAATGAATTCCTGTTGTTATCTCTGAAGAAGTTCTTTAAACAATTCCAGGTGAAAATCTTTAGATGAGCTCTAGAGATATTTCCAAAGAAGTGTATGTATTTCTGTACAGGGTAAAAAGTATTTGAAAAAAAAAATTCTGAATAAGTTACTTTTAAAAGTTTCTGAAAGAATTAAAAAAAATCCGAGGAAATAAAAGAAAACATAAATGTTTCTGAGGCAAGATGCTTCTAAAGGAATTGTACAAGGAATCTTAATAGAAATCGAAGAAATCCTCAAAAATATTCTGATAAAATTTTAGAAGTGAGTTAAGAAAGATTCATAAATTACTCTAAGATAACATTTATTTTTAAAATTTTCATTAATGTGTATTTTAACCAAAAGCTTATTCTACACTTAATGAATCTTAAGAAGCTCCTAGTTCAATCTCTTAAATCTATTGGAAACAAATTTTGTGAGCTGTCCAAGGAAATTTAAAATTGATTTTTCAAATGAATCTTTATATATTTTCCATGGAATCTTTTGAAAATAGTGGAAGATACTTACGGAGGGGTTTCAAAAGTATATCTAAGTACGGATACCTGTGGAAGAATTCCTGAATTCCTGCTTCAGAAGAATCAATGAAATTTCAAAGTGTAAGCATCAAGTATTTAGATTTTACTTAACTTCAGTACACCAACTGCCAAAAACGCGTGCAATAGGAAAACAATTATTTTTTGCTGTTCGGTTTCAAAATTAAATGTTTCTTATTTTTTAAATAACTGGAAATAAAGATGCTTCCTTCACGACTTTATCTTGAAAATTCCTTCAATAATCCTGTCAGCAGATCTCTCAGAATTCCGTTGCAGATAAATGAAAGCAAACAAACGAATTGCTAAGGGCAATAAAGATAATATTGAAAAAAAAAAAAACTCTGGATTTTCCAGAAAAGAAACGGCTTCAAGTCTTCCTTTATGTATTTCTTCTAAAGATTCCTTCAAAAAATATTTCAGCGTATCGTTTAGGAATTCCTCTGCAGATTAATAAAAAACAAAACGAAAACTTAGGACACTGATATCATGGAGACATTCATAGGATGATAGCATACTAAGGAGAAACACCAAATGAAATATGAGGGTGAATCTCAGAAGTAAATGCTGTAGAAGAAAACTATCAAAATGAAAATGAACTATGAAAATCTTGAAAGAATTTTTAGAAAATAGGTAAAGGGCAACTTTGAGGAATATTTAAACAAAAGCTAATGTTAAATATTTCGATGTATTTAGATGTTTCTCAATAAATTCTTGTTGTAATCTCTGTAGAAGTTCCTAAAACAATTCCAGGTGGCATTTTTGAAGTGATGTCATAAGGAAATCTTTAGAGGATCGCTAGAGATATTCCCAAAAAAAAGTGTATTTCCTTATATAAGTATAAAGTGCATAGAAATTCTGGAGGAATCTCTGAACTAACCATCTTAAAGATTTCTGAACGGAAAAAAAATGGAAAATAAAAGAAAAGTCTGCTGTTTCTGTAGCAAGCTTTCTCTAAATGAATTGCTCATGGATTCATAGAAGTTAATTAAACAGTTCCAGGACAAAATTTTGAAAAAAGAAGAAATTCTAGAAATCCAAAAGAAACATTCTGATAAAATCTTAGAAGTGACTTTAGAAAGGTTAACAAATTAATCTTAAGGATCTCCTAATTCAATCTCTTGAATCTATTGGAAATGAATTGTATGAATTTTAAAACGATTTTTCAGAGAAAATCTTCCATGCAATCTTTCAAAAATGAAAGACATGTTGGGACGCGATTTTCTAGGCAATCCAAGGGTCATTTGTTGAAATTGTTTGACTTAATATTTTTCTTTTGTAATGGAAATTGCTGAAGGAATCTTTTGTGCCATATCAAGAAAATAGGAGAACTAAGGCTATTCTCTGCAGCTTTGTTTTCTTTGAAAGGGGTGTTTTGTGTGAAAATCAAATTTTTTCTCAGAACTTTCCCCGTTATACAAAATAAACCACCAAGAGCAGGGTTTTTTTTAGGAAATTTCGTCGACAAAATTTTATAAAAGTCACCCTATTTGGAGACATTCGTGCATAAATCTCATAACAAAAAAAAATAAAGGAAAATTGTCAAATTCTGAAAAACAAAACTAGAGACATAAAAAATATACAACAAAATAAGTCAGATGAAATCTTTGCTGTCAACTTTGGGATTATTTCTGAGAATAAATCTGGAAGATTTTTTGTCGATTTTTTTGGATGAATTTATGGTGTGAATTACAAGAACTTTTAGAAATTTATCATCGGTTTTTGACGAAATCATTGGAAACTTTTTATGGAATTCTTCCTGGACAGTTTTTCTAAAAATTCTGAAGTAATCCTGAAAGCGCATCTGATGACACATCTGGAGGATAAATTAACTCTCTAATACCCAAATTTTTGATTTTGATCAAAATATCATTTTTCGTTATCTAAAACCGATTTAAACATGTTTTGGAAGATGATTCTTTCCAATTCTCGATTTCGAGAATTTCAGTTTTTGATTTTTCTAATTTTTATTTTTGAACATCCCCATAGTTTTATATTTTTCCTGGAAGCCTATTTGGGGTACGGATTTTTTGAGATGAAAACATTTTGAGATTTTATGATAATTTTTGAAATATTTTTATTTTTATTTTTTATAAAAAAAATATTTTCTGTGTAATTTTAAGGAAATTAATTTTAGAGTGTATTTGATTCCCTGAAACTATAAAACTATGAAATAATGATTTGGGAAGAATTTAAAATATGTTAATTATAGCGATTCAATACAAAATAAACAATGACTTCTAGAAGGTGACTAAAACATCAATTTTTCCATGATTTAAAAAAAATGTAAATACGCTGTAAAATACATCAAAAACCATTTTGAGATATACAAAATAGTCCTAAATATCAGCCAAAAATATGAAAATTTTAATTTTCCACGAAACTAAAATTACAAAAATACTCAAACTATACCCCGTCTAAAGGCGGGGTTGGGTGTTAGGGGGTTAATACACCGTTGGTGTAAAGTCAGTCCAGATCAAATTAGTAGTAAACATAACCTGAAATCTAGGGGGTTTCAAACATTAGGAAATTGAAGATAAAAAAAAAATGAAAATAAAATCTTCGGCAGGAAAGCTGCATTCCCATTTGTAAAATTACAAAAATTTATAATTACAATGGAAAAACTGTTGGAGTTTGTTAGTATCATGAATACTTAATTTTTTTATTTATGGTAGCTTGTTAGAAGAGCTTAATAAATCTCAAAAAAGTGTTTAATGTAAAGAAGTAAGTTTTTTAATCAAAAAATAACAAAAACATCATCCAGAATATTGGTAACTACTTTATAAAGTTGTGATACTTTGAAGATGTTATAGAAATATCAATGAGACAAATGCAAATCTGGTAAACATGCGAAATAAATCTCTTTTTTAATGGGATGGATATGAAATTTATGAATCAAATGAGTTAAATTAAAAATATATATATTGGTAATATTTTATTTTTCGTTTGATAACTAAAATAGAGTGACTTCAGGTATTTTCGGTTTTATTAGTTTTGTTCTGTGTGTCATGAGGAGTTCTTGTCTAGCAAATTTCTTTAAATTTGGCCGTATGGTTTACCTTGTTAAATTTTTTAAATCAATTTTGAGTTTAGCTGGTGTTAAAACTCTCCTTTGACGAAGAGAGCGGAACTCTAAAATGCATAAATTTTCCTGAACTAGTTGAACGATTAACCTTGGAAAATGTTGAGCGTACCTGGTGTGATGGTTAGAACACTTGACTATCACACCGAGGACCTGGGATCGAATCCCACTCCCGACAAACTCACAAAATGTGAGTTCTTCCTTCGGAGGGAAGTAAAGCGTGGGTCCCGAGATGAACTAGCCTAGGGCTAAAAATTTTGTTAATACAGTTAAAAAAACCTTGGAAAATGGAAGCTATTGAATTTTAGAAAAAAAAAATACACTGAGAGTAATGTTTTCCGTGGATCTGTGTAAGATGTCATATAACGTTAATTTCCAAAACCTTTTTTTTTTTTATATATCTTTATTATCGAGACTTTCAGCCCGAGGCTTTCCAAAACCTGTTCCTTCGATTTTTTATATGTTTTCTGTAGAAAACTGACTCTGCCTCAAAATTTACCAAGTAGCCAAGGATGCTCAAGTCTAGGATGAAATGCTTCAACTTTTTCATTCTTTTTTTTTTATTTTTTTCGTCAATTTAAAAAAACAAGCAAAACGAAACAATATTTGAGATTTTTTTATATCAAAAATAGACACTACATATAAGTTCCAATGAAAAACACATGAAACCCTTTTTTCGCATCCAACCATACTTAAAATATAGTGAAATAAAAAAATAAAAAAAAACTTAAGAAAAAAAATGGAAATTTTACAAGGTTCCAAACATTTTTCCTGTTTTTTTTGATTTTGTGATTTCGATGTAACTATAGTATGTGTGGGTGTGGGAAAACAAATTATGCAAAGTTTTTTCATTGGAACTTGTACGTAAAATCTATTTTATATATATAAAATCTTAAACATTGTTCCTTTTTGTTTATTTTCAAAATTGTTGAAGCATAAAAATATGAGAAAAATAGTTAAAATCATTTGACCATCCTTGGCTTCTTGACAAATTTCGAGCCTGGTAGACAGCTTTCCACCGGAAATTCATTAAAAATCGGAAAGTAGGGTTTTTGGAAAATTGAAATTTTATGGCATCTATCATAGACTCACGATGAATAATACTCTTAGCGTATTTTTTCCCAAAGTCCTTCAAATATCAACGAACATCTTGTGGAGCGGACCTGGTTGGATGGTTAGAACACGTGACTATCACGCCGAGGACCTGGGATCGAATCCCACTCCCGACAAACTCACAATATGTGAGTTCTTCCTTCGGAAGGGAAGTAAAGCGTGGGTCCCGAGATGAACTAGCCTGAGGCTAAAAATCTCGTTAATACAGATAAAAAAAAAAAAAAAACGAACATCTTCGCAGACATTTGAATCTAACGAACGATTTTTGTTCTTTTCATACGCCCTTTTTAAAGGTTAGGTGTTGAAGTAACTCATTCAAATAAAAAAAAGTCAAAAATAGCATTTTTTTTGGGCTGGAAATGCACCAAGGCGAGTTTCCAAAGAACAACACTTCAGATTACTCAATCTGCAGAGTGTAGTGAACTACTAATGTCCAGCATCCCTTCATACGCCACCGTTCCGAAACAAAAAAAGTCATCACCAGGCCCGTCCTCACGGATTCCGAAATGAGATCATTATCGGACGTTGATTGGTGGTGCATCGCAGCATCGTCGCAGCTATAGGATGAAAAAAGGCGAAAGCGAGTAATGACGCGCGTTGCATTACATCCATCTCCATTCTACTAAAGGTACTGATCGAAAGAAATTCACTTTCAACGCGCTCACGACTTGACTTGGCTTGACTTGATCGCTCACACTGACTGCACTGGTTGGCTGTAGAGCCATTCAGTCGTGTGTTGTGACGGGATTTGCCGGGAGGGTGAGTAATCGACCGATCGTAATCCTTTTGACACGAAAACTAATCTGGTACTAGACTTTGGCAAGACAGTACTAAAGAAGTCTCTAGAGTGAGGGGCTGGTGGTGTCATCTTCGTGTGTCGTTCGATGCACTCTCGATTTCGATTCTCCGATGAGGAAAACATTTCAGGATTATGTCACGATTTGTTTAAACTTCAAAAACATGTAAGTGACACCTCTTTGTGGTTTAGTTAGTATTTCTCAAAATTCCCATAAAATTTTGAAGAAAAAAAATTCAAAAACAATATTTTAAAAAATGCAAATTGTTCAAGCTAAGAGTCTTGTATCTTGGTTTCCAGGGTATTCATCTAAAAATTCGACTGATAATATGAAATATGATCAATAACTTGCATAGGAGATAGTGTAATTGGAAATTTTGAGAATTTTTAAAAATTGCCATATTTCAAAACAATAAAGTTTTTTCAGTTACTCAGTCACTTTTTTTTAAGGGCTATTGGCTTCTTTGGCGGTGCTGAAAATATTTCATAATTAGTCAAATTTCATACAAAACGTATTTTTTTGGAAATGTAATAGATTTAATGAAATTGCTTCATTTAAAATACGAAGATACCTATATCGTTGTTTTTTTTTTTTGAAAAAAAAAAGAAAATATAAAAATTGTCGATTCTTTTTGAAATGAAGATTTTTTTTACTTTGAAATATTTAAATGTGCTATGGATGAAGTTAAAAGAAACTGTCGATTTGTGGTTTAGAATTTTCAGGTTGTGTTAGTTTGTTTTTTCTTTGGAAAAGAGATATAGATCTTCAATTTTTACCATTTTGTAAAGATTGATCAGTTGATATTTAAGTTCTTGTCATAAGAGTATATTGTTCAACTCATTTTACCCACAAACGTTTGCATTTTTTTTAAATTATGCCGATCGGGAAGCTCGTATATCCAAACTGACTGATCGGCAGGCAGGCAGACCGACCGAGGGGGTGCAAGGCTTAATTGCTTATTTATTGCAAACAAGTCACTCTCTGCTAAGGCTGTCTTCTTCCTTGATGCACTTAAGCGATATCTCTGCAACCCGCTCATCGATGGATGGCATCTCGCTATGTCACCGCATCGTCCCATCTCAATTATTCGCACACTAAAAAGTGAAAGAGTTCCAGAGAGCGCGGTAACAAGCAAGCGAGCGACCGAGAGAAGATGTCGCAAATGATTTCAATGCGCGGGGTTCAAAGGTTTGGCAGTTAAATGAAGTGACGACCGCCGATCGGAGGTAATACTGCACAATAAGGGGGAAACTGTGAAAATGAGGCAGAAATGTGACGTCTCCGGTCTCGTCAACAAAAGAAGTCACGAGCAGTAGGGTAGGTAAGACGACTGAGTGACTGACTGAAGTTAATTGCCGGGTTGGGAGAGAATTGATGACCTGCGATTACGACATCGTCGTCATCGAGCCAATTGACTGCAGCGGAGGGAACGGTTATTAACGGGATGAGTAATTGGTGGCTGTGCTGAAAGGTTTGAGAGGAATTTAAGATGTATTTGATGCGGAATATTGAAGGTCTAAAACAGAATTTTAGGATGCTGAAATAAATTTAAAAACATCTGAATCGATGAAGTACACGGTAGCGGATAGAGACGGAGGCAGATCCACACATCTATGGCAGAAGGTCGAAACAAAAGAATGTCGAAAGAGAAAAGATCTTAACATCAAACTGAACTTGAGTTTGATTGAGTGCTTGTAGATGCTAAACATTGTACTGTGAAGTTGAAAAGAAAAGAAAAGAAAAGAAAAGAAGAGAAAAGGAAAAAAAGAAAAGAAGAAAAAAAGGAAAGAAAGGGAAAGAAAAGGAAAGAAAAGTAAAGAAAAGAAAAGACAAGAAAAGAAAAGAAATGCGCTTCTTTAACCCGTTTTACGTTCTAGCGATGAAAAAAAGGAAAGTAGATATGAAGATACGGGTCAGCGATTTAAGCCAGGGCTTTATGCATAAGAATTAGAAACGAAAGCCACAAGACCCCCACGCCCGTCCCTATCTTCATGATATGCTTTGAATAATTTTAGAATTTAATGGACCCCTCTTAATACGGTGCATTATTGACATTTAGTGTTACACTTAAAGTTTACGAGGTTCAAATACAGTAGCTTTATGCTCTGATTAGGAAAAACGATAAGACCCTCACCTCGTATACCCAATGAAGTGTGTTGAACTTTAGGAAAAATACAGCAATTGGAGCGCCATCGTCATAGACGACGACGACGACAACGACGCCGTCCCCAACACGAGCTGCACCGCCAAGACCTGTTGTTCTTTCTTCGGCACGAGCTCAAGTCTCCGTCACCCATCGCCAGCCGTCCGTGACTCCACCTTGGTGCTGGCTGGTAAAGAACCCCAAAGATTAAATGTCACACGAAAGCAATAATTCTCCACTGCGCAGGCGCAACCTTCTGGCCGAGTGCTCTGTTGGAATCTGAGTTGAGTGGTGCTGCGGTTGGGACCTCTGCTTTACAAAGCGGCATGCTGGAGGTCGAGTTACATAAAAAAATGCTCAACGAGCACACCCAAGCCTATCGAGGATCGTCGTCGACCGTCCCGTCGTCAATAGGCCACGCTCAGTTGTTACAAGAACGACGACGTCTAGAGCTTTTATTTTATTGTTCTTCGACACAGAAACAAAAGTACATAGACGGCATCGTTTTCGTTCGGTTATTGCAATTGGGGGTGTAACTTGGCATAAATTTTCTCTTTCTGCTTTTGTGAGCTTTTGCCGAGAAGCGTGATGAGCGATGAGGTGATAAGTGACTCCACCACAATGGGTCAATTTGTCTGGGCGGTGGAGTCAAATGCGAGAGTTTGTTTCTTCGTGGAAAAGGTGATCGAATGGGACGTGGCCGTGGAGGTTTCTAACGATTTGAGGAACGAACATCAACGTGACCTTTGAACAACTGAACGAGGAACAAAATCAAGGCAGAGAGAATTAGATTTTACATCTTGGACGATCTGATTGACTGCTCGGAACACTTGAAATCGATTCTAGCGACTATTTAGGGCTAATAAGTTTGTAACATCCACCGGCGTAATGCGGTTGTGTGTGTTTATTTGGACGTGATTTCACTCGGTGACATCCTTTCTGAACTACTCTATTTAAGAAGTCCGGAAAAATTATCAAAAAAAAAATTTTTTTTGGACTTCCTAAATAGTTTTTCCGACTTTTCCAACCGATTTTCCTCAAAAGTAGAAAACTATTTTCATTTTGTATTTTTTTTGGATTGCTGAGAAAATTTGCTTAAAATTTCACAAAAAAAATTGTGTCTACGATGCTTCGTTCTTAAGTTATGATTTTTCAAAGAAAACGGCTCATATAGCATATCTGGACAATTTCCACAAAATTGGTCATAATTCAGGAACGGAGAAAACCCACATTTTGAAAATTTCTCAGAATATAGCTTATGAAGTTCCCTCCAAAAAATATTTTTTTTGAGGATTTTTCCAGACTTCTTAAATAGTTTTTTTCGACTTTTCTATCCGATTTTTCTCATCAGTGGAAAATTTTGAGGAAAGCAATTTTCATTTTCTATTTTTTTCATTTGTTGAGAAAAATGCTCAAGATTTCACAAAAAAATGCGTCAACGATGCTTCGTTCTTGAGTTATGATTTTTCAAAGTGGATAGTGTCTGTGGAACATTTTTGGTTTTCCACTGAAATTTTCCGGAAAATTAGGAGACCCTGATTTTCTTAAATTTACCTTTGGAAAAAGTTTCGTTGAATTCTGAAAATCTTCGTACTAATTTGCACGATAGTAAAAAAAATCCCCATTTGCTAATTTCTCTGTTCCTAGTAAGAAATGTTTATCAACGACATCATTAATTTTTCTTTGACTAACCACCATTATGAGTTGTTGATGTAAACGAACGGAAATTAACACTGAAAGTGAGGGAAATTTGAAAATGTCATGCAATTTTTTTCTTGAAATTTTAGGAGATTAATCAGACGCGGGCTGAAAATCTCCTTAATAAAGCTAATAATAATAAAAATAATAATAATAATAATAATAATAATAATAGGAATTGTCCCTAAATCTCTCCTGAGGTCCCTAGACGAGCTGGAATTGAAGAAGGACCTGAACAGCATCCTGAAAGCGGTGATTCTTGGAACCTGTAGTATAGTTAGGCGGTTCCTGAATCATCACAACTGAAAGTACATCCAAAAGCAGACTCATTAGGATAAGCTAAAAAACCGGCTAATGAGATCCACAGAGCCTAATCCCCTTTGGCATTCCGATTGCCCGGGGTAGGTGAAAGTTTCCAGCAATTTTTGCTGAGAAGTGCCAAAACTCTATAATAATAATAATAATAATAATAATAATAATAATAATAATAATAATAATAATAATAATAATAATAATAATAATAATAATAATAATAATAATAATAATAATAATAATAATAATAATAATAATAATAATAATAATAATAATAATAATAATAATAATAATAATAATAATAATAATAATAATAATAATAATAATAATAATAATAATAATAATAATAATAATAATAATAATAATAATAATAATAATAATAATAATAATAATAATAATAATAATAATAATAATAATAATAATAATAATAATAATAATAATAATAATAATAATAATAATAATAATAATAATAATAATAATAATAATAATAATAATAATAATAATAATAATAATAATAATAATAATAATAATAATAATAATAATAATAATAATAAATTCTTGAAATTCTGTGACATTTCAGGCCAAACATTTCAATAGGTCCTATCTGCATTTGAGAGGCTCTCTTTGGTCACTTTCTCTTTCAATTATTGCAATGTAATGGTACACTTTTCAAATATTTTTGCAGTACAAATCAAAAGACGATTGTTTTGACCATCGTTCAATGCAAGGAGACAATCATAATACAAATAAACATCTGAGATATTAACGAAAGAGAGGGAAACCAAAGAGAGCCTCTCTTCTGCAGATAGGACCTTTAGACATGTTTGGCCTGATTTCTCATTTGATAATTCTTGAGGGAATTTTTCGGAAATTCCTTAAGGCATTTCTCATGATATCTAGGCTTTCTCCTGGATTTTTCAAAGGATATTTGCCTGAGATTCCGTCTGAGGTTTCTCCTGTAGTGTGGAGAGGTTATGTTAAGGCTCGCAAGATCAATACTTCACTAATATTTTTGAGAAAATAAATGTTCCTGGAAGAAATCCGGGAGAAATTCCTGACAGCATTGCCAGAAGAATCAACGAAATGCAAAAATATCTCGAACAAGAAATGACACAATTAAGAAGAAACGGAACTGTTTGCAGAAAAAAATGCGAGGAAAGTTTCGAAATTTTCATGAGAAACGTTTTAAAGATTTTAAGGTCGAGCTCATAAAACATTACAAGAGTATATATTCAGGTATTTTACCTAAAACGTATTGAATTACTACTAAGGTAATTCTAGCAAGACTTCTGAATGAACATTTGCACAGGGTTACGAACGGAGTAATATGACCAGAGGTCAGAGATGCCAGATATACAGATTTTTCTGTATTATACAGATTTTAGACCTTCTATACAGAAGAGATACAAAGTACAGAAAAAATACAGAATTTTGAAATGTTATACAGATTTCTCCAAAAAGCATAAAATGTTTAAAAATTGAAGTTATTTTCAATAAATTTAATGAAAACCTTTTAAACTGATGCTCAAACATAGAAGGATTTATTAATATTTGTGCCTTTTACACATGTTTTAGAGAAATAAATATCTGTAAATGTTAAAAACCGTCAAAAAGTAGTACAATTTTATTAGTTCCTACTGAATTCTAGAGCTCTAAGTGTCTAGTGTATACTAAAATACGGTGATACAGAAAAATCTGTATTGATATAGATTTTTGATAAAATAATCTTGCATCCCTGCCAGAGATGCCAGTTATACAGATATTTCTGTATTATACAGATTTTGGGCCTTCTATACAGACAAGATACAGAGTACAGAAAAATACAGATTTTTGAAATGTGATACAGATTTCTTCAGAAAGCATAAAATTTAAATTTAATTTCAATATATTTGTTGAAAACTTTATGAATTGCTGCTTAAACTTTGAAGTATTATTGAAAATTTGTGCAATTTTTACAGATATTTTCGAAAAATAAATGCATGCTTAAATTAAAAACCATCAAATAGTAGTACATTTTCACAAGTTTCTATTGAAATGTAGGACTCTCGGTGTCTGCTATACCCTCAAATACGGCGATACAGAAAAACCTGTATTGATACAGATTTTTGATAAAATAATCTGGCATCTCTGAATATGACGTATACCAGTAGAATAATTGTTACAGGAGTTTAACAATCCTTTAGAATTTTCCTAAGCAACTTCTTAAGGATACTTACATATTTTTCAGAGAATCTTTTTACATATTTTTTAATTTCTATAAACGTTCCTAAAAGAGTTCTTGATGAAACTACAGAGGCAATCCCTGAATATAACACTGAAAGATTTGAGGCAGTTTCATAGGCTTTGGGATTACATATTTCTGGATTTCCTAGGGAATCTGAGGAGATTCCAATTGTATCTGAAAACTGGTCGTAGACTAAAGTTATTTTTGGAGGAATCTTAGAAGCCGCTCCTGAAGAAATTTTGGGAAAATACTGAGGCGAATTTCGAATATCTGAAGTTATTTCCGAAGGAACTTCTGCAGGATTTTCCGGAAGAAATCTAGAAAGAAATAACATAAACAGTTTTGTAAAAATATCTGGATTTTTCATTAAAGAGCAGAGCTTCAGAAGAAATTCTTGGAAGAATTTCAAACGAGCTCCTGAAGGGATTTCTAGAAGACATCTTAAAGAAGTTCTAGCAGGAGTTCAAGATGGAGTTTTCAAAGAAACTCCAGAAGAAAATCTAAAGAAAATCCAAAGAACTGCAGAATATACTAAATACATTCTCAGAGATTCTCTCAGTAAAAGTCTTGAACAATTATCTTGTGTAATTCCTGAAAAACTACAAAGGAACTTCAGGACAAATTGAAAAAAATCTCAAAGATATTTCCGGTAAAAGTCTTAAAGAAGTATATTGAGAATTTTGACAAAGAATTCTTGATGAAACTACAGAGGGAAACCCTTTATATAACTCTGAAGGTATTTGAGACAGTTTGGGAGCTCCTATAAATAGCACCGACAGCTAACACTACAGCTAACCGACAGCTTACTCTGAACATATTTTTAGATTTCCTCAGCAATCTGAGAGAATCCAATCGTGAATCCTAGGAGACGTTTCTGAAGAAATTTTGGGAAAGAAATTTAAGGAGCTTTCGAAAATCTGCAGTATTTTCCGAATGAACTTCCTTCTACAGGAATTGATGGCGGAAATCCTGGAAGAAATAACAGAAAAACTTCTGAAAATATTTCAGGATTGTTTTTTAAAGGTGAGCTCATAAAGAAAGAGCTCCAGAAGAAATTGTTGGAGAAAATTCTGGATGGAATTTCTAGAGGATTTCATAAAAAAATTCTCGAAGAATTTCAAGAAGGAATTTCAGTGTAGACTGAAGACATTCATGGAGATATTCTCGATAAAAGTCTTGAAGAAATATCTTAAGGAATATTCCAGACCTGGACTTGGATGAATTTTCGGAAAAACGTTTGAAAGAAATCCGAGAAAAAATCTGAAAACTTTTTGCGGATGAACTTTTAAAGCGAAACTGGATTCGTTTCCTCAAATTGTTTATAAAGAGCAGAGTAGTTTTTTCAAAATAAGTTTCCATATATAGTTAGAGAAAGGAACAAGGTATCTTTTAATTTAGTTTCCTAGGAATTTTTTTTATCAATGTTACAGTAATCATTTTAAACGATCTTTCTTTGTATGGAAAACGACTTTGTACATATTACTTCGTTATTTAAGAAAAACAAAAAAAATAGAAATTGAGAAAACCCCCAAAATGAGTTTCACTTTAGAGGAATTTTTGAAAGAACTCCCGAAGGAATTCTCGGAAGAACTCGATGAAATTTCCAGAAGAATAACTGAAGGACTTTCTAATGGAATGGCCGGATTTATTTCCAAAATAATTGCCGAAGGAATTTCAAACGAAATTTCTGAAGAAATAAAAAAAACGAAGAAATCGCATGACACTCATTGCACAATTATGGTTCACTCAAGAAGCATTCATTTCATAATATAAATTGTTTAAGTCTCTTGAAACCCCTTGGGCCTTCCCAGGGGCCTTTGAAACATCATGGAACGCCACTGAAACCCACTGAAACACACTGGAACGCATTCGAAATCCCATGGAACACTCCTGGATGCCCCTGGAATACCCTTGAAACGCCTCTGAAACTCATTACAAACCCTTGGGTCGCTCCTGAAACCCTCTGTAATGTAGACAGAGTGAGGAGAGCTTTACAGAAATAGTATTGTGCGTATGAAAATGTAATAATGGCGATAACTACGACAAC